>NC_072740.1:43193378-43278378 GCF_026930045.1 Uloborus diversus | reverse complement strand
GTATGCAATCCGGTTTTTATATTTTACTAGCTGCACTGCCCGGCTTTGCGCGGTTTACCTAGAAAATAACAATTCTGTGAAGTGACGCATGTTCAACAATCAGGCTTCAATTAGAAAAAAAATATATATTATGAATTTCCCGTCAAAATAATCATTTTTAAAGAAAGAAAACGGCAAATCAAAAATACCCGAATTAAACGCAACGCCTAAAATCCAAAAGAAAAAATAAAGAAGATAAATCGTCAATTAATAATCACAAGAGAAACTTTTTATCTCAATGTAAAAACAAAATTTTATTTAATCACAGTCGAGGAAATAAAAGTGGCAACCTTCTGAATTGTTTTCACGCTAATTTAAAATTCGATCGCGCAAACAATAAATTTTTAACTTAAAATTTCTATTCCATTAGGCTTAATGATGCTTTTTAATTTTTTCAAGGTGAGTTTACAGCCTTTGTTTTTTTAGCAATTCGAAGGAAATGAAGGAACCTTATGGTTATTTTTTGCGGGCTTTCGAATGGCCCCAAAATTGAACTTGTCGGATAATTATTTCGGAAAGAAAAAGCCGTTTCATGCCAATTTCGGGGGATAAAACTAAAATTCGAACGGTTCGGTTCTTTTTTAGCGTTTGAACCCCCCCCCCCCCCCCCCCCCCTACGTTCCTTTTCGGGTGCCCGAGTACCTTCCAGCCAAATTTGGTCCAGATCCGTCAAAAACGGTGGATTTGTATAGGGAACATATAAACATACACATACATATAATCACATATATTCACACATATATTCTTTGTTTTATTTAAATATAGATTTTTTAAACTAAACTATTACATGAATCTAAATGTATTTCATTGTTATCAAAAATTTTCATTGTAGTGCAAGTAAATTTTCTTTTAGCATTTGAAAAAAAAAAAAAAAAAACCTGTTGCGATCAGTCATTTAGAAAGAAATGCCTTTAAGAATAGATGTTCTTGGGAAACGCATAAAAGACTCAGTCGGCTGGAAAATTACTCCTTTGTAGTTAAAAGAAGAAACACAGCATAAAATTGAGGTTCGGAACTGTGGTTTAAAAAAGTTTGAAAGTTTAAACCTGCAGGATTGACAACTTAACGCGGCTTGATCCAGTTTATCGCTCAATCTCGGAGAGTGTCAAAGGCATTGATGAAGTTGTTCTAGATAGGGTAAAGAATGACATTTTTAATTAAGTATCACTTGGAAGCAAACATTTTCTACTCAAAGGCAGCTATTACTGAAGGGTAAAAGAGTTTTAGTTACATATTGCCGTCAAATAAAACACATGGGTGATTAAAGATTGTGTTTACCTAACAAGTATGTTTATTAAGAATGTTTAGAGGAAGATCAGGAAAATAATACGGTACAGCGCTCATGTTCTTTTGGTTTTTCCATTAATTTGTTGAGTAATAGAGCAAAAAAATCCATCCATTTTTAGCTTTCTTATGCATTTGTAGTTCTTCGCATATATTTAAATCATTTCACGTTTGACTCCCCCCCCCCCTTTTTTTAATCCAAAAAAGGTGAGTCCTGTCCATTAGGGCAAAATATTTTGCAAACAGGTACGTTTGGTCGATATATAGTAGTAAAATCTTTCCTGAAAATTTACGGTATATAATACTGGCTGTCATGTTGCAAATACTTTTTACCGTTAAATCCTATTTTACTGTAAAATTTTAAGATAGAAAAACACCAAAGCTATGTGGCTAGTTGCGCTGAGTAAAAAAGGAAAGAAAAATACTGAGGTCCAAGCAGCGAGATTTGAATGGGGGATTTTAGATTCATACACCGGTTCTCAAACCCCTTTCTCAATTGGAGCTTACCGGTAGAGCAGGAATGAAAAATTATATGCTTAGCTCCATATAAGGCACGCCATGTGCCGATTGGCGGGGCAAAGCTTACTTTTTCCGGTATTTTTTTTCTGTACTGTAACACTATGTTTTACAGTGATATTTACCGTAAAAATTTTCCTGAAATTTTAACAGTGTATGTGATGGATTGATCAAGCGTTGTTCACATGTTCTCTTCTCAGGCGATCAATTTCTTTAAGAAATTAGGTTTTTACTAATTTTCCTGATTGTTTAGTTTCGCTTCGATACTAAGTAAATAAAATTTAAGTATTTCAGCCAAAAAATATTAATAGCTTTTATTAAAGACGTAGGCGCATTGCGTGTCGTCTGGTGCGTTACAGTTTATACATCCCTTATTTTCAAAATAACTTTGTCAACTTAACGTACTTCCAAGTTCATTCTACTAAAATTATAGTTTCATCGATGATTTAACAGGGTTCATTTAACGATGTTTGAGGGATGTTATTTCTAACATATTTTTTTCAAATGATAGCTGCAGCAGAGCGCATCAGAAAAAAGCAGAAGCAATTTTTAAAAGTGCGTGAAACAAATATCATTATCTAAAGCATATTACTATTCTTCGTTTGTAATCAAATTGAAAATGAATTATTTTGTTTTTATGTGTTAAAATAGTTTTCAAAGAAATTGATATGCAAACCTGCTAATTAAAAGCATAAAGAAAATTCTTTTAAAATAAGTTCAGAATGATTTTAATAAAACTTTGTACCTATAATATTTGCAAAAAAAAACAATTATGTGATCCTTTTTTGATTGCACATAACAATAAGCATTCTCATATTACGTAGATATTTATATACTTATCTTCGAGAATAGGAATTGTCTTCTTTATGGAACATTGGAATGCTCGACTCGTGAAAATGCCAATATTAGTGATATAGATCTTTTTATTTAATATATGGGTCTATTTTGGGGAGGTTACATGGATGTTTCTGAAATAAGAAGTCTGACACACTACCTAATAGTTACTATTATCGTGATAAGGATTTTATCTATTTTTTCTGTGGTGTTTTATAATTTCACCGTTGATGCATTGTTTTCAGCTGAGATTGTATCAACGTTTGTAAGCATAATGGTTCAAAATTTAAATACCATCGAATTGTAAACAATATTCAAATTAAATATGAGAAATATAATGCATTTGAAGGGCTGATGGCAGAAATGGGACAAGCCGCAAGAAGCGGCTTGTCGACCAAAATTTTTGTTTGTTATAGCTATTATTGAAATAAGTATGACAATGGATTATGTCATGTGGAGAAAAACATATCTGGTTTGAATATTGCAGAATATACAATGTATTATACCTTTGAAAAATTCACATCATGTAGGCACATCACATAATTGCTCCAAGCTCCTCATTTTAACTCTAAATGGTAAGAATTAAGCACTATTAGGACTAACTATAAAATGTTGTGTTTCAATGGAAACGAATGCCCTATTCCCAGCAACTAGGTAGAGTTTCATTAAATTAAAATTTCTAGAAAACTTCATTTATGGATTTTAGTTCCTCCCAGAATATATCAGGTTTTGTTCTTGAAAACGTATTCATTTATAGATTAAGATAAAGAAACAAAAGCAATACTTATTAACCGAAACTAATTTTCCAACTGAAAAGTTTAGAACCATGACCCCAAACAGACATGCAGATTTACAAAATAATGGAATTATTGATCGATAAATTTACGTCGTTCAATCTTCTTTTTTGAAAAAGACAAAAGGAACTGATAAGCACACCTGCGTTCTATGATAGGTATAATTTACTGCGCAAAATTCCCCTCAGATCAATAAATGCACCAGTTTTCTAGCTATTTTCTGAGCATAACGGGTGCAATTATGAATTACGAAGTTTCCTTTGGGTAATGGATGCAACTCTTTCTCAGGCTATAATTTAAAAGTCTGCCTTTTTCCTGCGCAGCCTAAAATTTTCTTTGATGTTATTAATTAAATATGCCTCTCAAACAGCCACTGCAATGATTAGCATTATGCGATGAATTTCGTTTCTCATCTTACTCAGAAATGTTTATGTTAGAATGATAGAAAGAAACTTGCCTAGTCTCCTTCCAAGGGATAAATGAATAAATATAAAAATATAATCCTAGTTTACATGGGGTGTTAGAAGCAGATGCACTATGTAACAAAAAGAGAAATGGCAATATCTTCCCCATGCAATAAGTGTTTCTCTCTGTGGCATATTAATTTTTAGTACAACTGTGAGAGATTAACTTGTTAAAGAAAACAAGAAAAATGATGGTTTAGTATTTCTTTCATTTGTCAAGTTAATTAGCATATGCTACATAGACGATGTCATTAGTATATGCAACATATTAAATGAATGATGTTCAATAGGTTATCAAGTTTTTAGCATCTGCTGTGTTTTTTAGCCGTATCATTATTATCAGATTACTATCGTCCTTTTTCATTAGCCTTGAAAGTGGTATTTCGGGTAACTGTAACGCATTACAGTACGTGGGAAGTTAAAGAGCAAAATCTGCAAATTTTTCATTTTTAACATTTTTGTCATCTATTGTTCTTTAGCTTCATTGGGGAAGCTTGGTTTTTTTTTTTTTTTTGTTTTCCCCTGAATATAAAGCAAAAATAAACGTCCAACTCCAACATTGAACTAATTTCTCCAGTTACTGCACTTTATCTTCCCACGGCAGTATTCAGTTACAGTCAAGCCCGTTTAATGGAATAGCCAGTTTGCCAAGAAAGAAGTATTCCAATAAACGGAACATACCCTTATCCGGGATTAAAGTGACCTGTTACACCGATTTGGTGCTTAAAAACTTATTACACTATATTCTTTTGAACTAATATTCCAATAAGCGGGCTTGACTGTGATTGAACGCGTAACGCTTTATGATTACAGCTCTTTTAAGCACAATTTTACACAATTCATATCATGTTCCTGACCATCAAATTCATTGCTCTTTGAACTAATTATCTTTGTGCACCCACATTCATGATTATAAGGAATCTGTAAAACATATTTAAACGTTAAGATCTACACGATTACTTTAATGGCCACTTCCATCATACTGTTCGTTTTCCTAATCCGAGACTTAGCGCCAATTTGCGCATGCGTCAGGTCTGGTGTGATTTTATCATAGGGAGGGAAACCCAGAAGTAAAAGGTGCAAAATAACGTGTCCAAAGACAGCTATTGCGAGCTTTAAGTGCCCATCCTCAACCTATTGCCTCTTTTTGAAATGGAATCTGTCCTGAGTGGTAGTCTTCGCTTTCGAGAACGGACAGTAAGTTGAAAGCAACTAGATCAACATTTTGGTAGTGGCAGTTTTAAGGCTGCAAAACATTTTCTGGCAACGTCATATAGCGCATAAGTTTTATACTAATAGTAAGTTGTGTTGCAATTAAAGTAAAGTAAGTATGTATTTAAAAATAAATTTTCCCTCTATCCGATGTTTCGTAGTTCAGTTTTGAGTTCGAAAATCATAATAAGTCGTCAGTTGCAGAGATAAAGCTTGATTTTCATTTAAGTGTATATACGTTTTTTCTCTTTCATTTTCTTTTTTTTCCCTTCTGATTTTATTCGATAAGTGATTTTTTCGGCAAGTGTCTTAAATAATTTATTAACTAGATTAAGCAGCTTTGTAGCTATCTAAACGCAATCTTTCTTTTCCCCTAAACATACTTAAACTCTATAATTAATCCCTGAACGAGTGTTTCGTTTCTCAGTTTCGCGCGATATTAATATTTGTTTTAAACGTATGCTATTTGCTACATAGGCTTCCCCCCGTTACATTTAAGTTGTTTTTGATTAATAAAATCATTTTCATAACTTTGATTACTTAGAATATTAATGATAGTTTGAAAATACTTTCGAATCAAATAACCTCGCTTTCATTTAATGCACAGCTGTTCGCATTAACAACCAAAAATATGTAACTTTTTCAAAAATAAACCTGAAACAATCTAGTCATGCAAAAACTTAATTCAACCATTTTTTTCTTCATTTCTTCATCATTTAAATTCATGAAAACAAAAAGACATATTTTAAGTGCAAGTGGAAAATGTCCAAAATGTATATAATACAAAATAGTAGTTTAACAAATTATTGTCCATTTTTAACTGGAAACGAACATGCTTTGTTATGACTCGCTGAGGCATTCGAAGTACGAGGTTATGCGGTTGAAAAGTGCAAGTCAATTTGTGCACTTAGAATAATCTGAAATATCGTTAAAATAAAACTATAAGCCATTCTGACACAAATGCACTACTGGCCAAATCTGAACTTTTTCCCAAGAAAATAAAGTAAATACCTTTAATTTACACTCCAGAGAAGGCATTACTGTCCTAGTCTTCGTAAACTTACTTAGTAAGACTAAAATCCAACTTTGTTTTAACACTCTTTCCTACTTCCTCATGCATGCCCTGAAACACATCACATAATTGTTTTTTCTTCTGTCTATTAGTGTGCTAAGATTAGGTTACATAGAAGCTTTTTGTAATTCTCATGATCTGATCTGGTATGAATTATAAGGAAAAAAAGTGTAATAAGTGCTGATGTATAAGTTTTCAATTAAAATGTCCTTTAATTTTAAAAATCCCAGATTATTTTCCAAACTCCAACAATTACTTTACTTTGGAAAAGGGGCAAAATAATACTGAATACTAATTAATTCTATTTGAAAACGAATGTTTACCGAAGTCAAAATTAAAAAGAAAAACAGTATATAGAGAAAAGTAAATATAGTGCCTGTTAAAAAAATCGCAGAAAATAGTTTCAAAAGTTTTAATTCATTATTAAACAGTAAAAAATGGTAAATGATTTTATATTTACAGAAACAACCCTTGCAGAAGTCTTAAACATGACGGGCTATTTTATTCATAACATATTCTAATCCTCCTCAAGCGTTTTCAGCTATTTCTTTTTTTTTTCTTCTCAAAGGATGCAACATTTTCGATCGAATCTGGTATTCATCATCGTTAATTTTCAATAGAAGATCATCATCGGTGTCCATTATCTTAGGACCATAACAATTTGATTAATGTGATAATGAATGCATCATATTGTTAAGTCAAAAATGTTTCTAATTTGTACCTATTTATTTTTTAAAACCTTTGATCAACCTTGCTGTTTTCGCTCAATCCCCAGAAAAAGCTCAAGGCATCTTCTTAGGAACACTTTTGTCAATTACTTGCTCAACTCATCCCCGTATCCAATTTATCCTTGTGCCTAATTATGAGATTGGACCTTTCTCTTTTACGTTTTGAAATTACCTCATCATACCTCAAAAAAGTCAGTTAGCAAAAAAGTGGGGCCCATATTTACACCAAGAATGGAGGCACATATTTACACTACCCCTCCCCCTCCCTAAAAAAGGTCACTCTCTCATGGACCTCAAAAACATACGTAGTTTGAATGGTTCTCCTAAAAGTAGCTTAGTTTTTCCGCTTTTTGTATATCAATGCGATAATAACTAAATTAAATTTACCATTTGGGAACTTTTGTAGCTGATTATTTTTCTTAATTACTTGATTTTTTTTCATCCATGAATTACAAAGAAAAGGATATTTTAAGCGTCGTACAATGTGCTTTGTTAAAAAGAATATTACAAAACAATTTTGAAAAATGTAACTCTACTCATTTTAGTCACTATATGAGTTCAAGTATTGCAAATAATAATAATAATAATAATAATAATAATAATAATAATAATAATAAATAAATCAATAAAAAATTGCAAATATATGGGATACGTAATTTGTCATTTTTTTCTCGAGAAAACTAGTTAACATGCAATAGTTGAATATGATTTAGTTCTTGAGTGTTTAGCAAAACTGATAATTATGAAAGCATAACAAAAACACTAATAATCTTGTAACTATATGTGTTTAAATCATCCAAATTGACACAAACGATGAAAGAGATGCCGCTTGAAAAAAGATAGTTTTTAATTCATATACTCTAAAAATAATAAGAGTAAGTATTACTCTGAAAAGAATAAAATAGCATTTAATCTATGCATAGAGGGACATTTATATACCTCATTTTAACCTCAAACACGTCATTGATTTTTAAAGACATGTTTTTTAACTTAAAACTAATGGTCTCGAAGAATTTCAAAATGATCTAGCGAAAGTAATGATCATTATGACGGGTCATTAGATCTTTAGAAGCATGAATAAATATTAAAAATTGTTGTAACAGTCCATTTTTCTCAACTATTTTATAAAAATTTATTTAAGTTTTGTAAACACATTCATTTTTATTGAAGATTAGAATCTAATTGCTTTTTAATTCCACCTGTTCATTTATTTTTTAGGGTCTAAAATTGTTCTTTAGAGCTTATTAATTGCTGTTTTTTTTTTCTCACGTGCCTTGCTCTAAATATAATGATTTTTTTTTTAAATTGCCATTTAAATAAAAGCAGGGGAGGGGTTTACTTTATTTTTTTTAGTTTAATGTATGCTAAAATTTAGAGAAATGAAATAAAGGCGCATTTTTCTTCTACAAAAACAAATTCTTGGCCCGACATGTAACCCGCCAAAGATGGTAACCTGGGCACCTCATTTTTGAAACTGCGTAATCTCCAGAAAGAAGTACGATATTTTGATGTAGTTTCTTTTATTTTAAAGGTACTATTTTTTTGAAACGTAATACACTATTTGTAAATATACGTTCAATTTTTCTTGCAACATCGTTTAAAAATATATTTTTAAGTTTTTTTTTTCAAAATTGCCAATTTCAAATATTTTGATTTTTTTAATGTCCTTCAGTATTATGTAGATCAGAAGATCTTCATAATCAGAAAATGAGAGCGTTTACTTTTGCATTTAACAGGTTTTAGAAATAGAGGAATGTGGGGCAAAGTGAAATGGTGAAATATTTAAGGCCTATCTATTAATATTTTAACTATGTAGTAACACCTGTAGTAGGGTGGTTCAGAAAAACTTTTTTTCAACTAGATTCCCGGACACCTCCTATTTTTTATAGACATACTAATAGTAGTATGCTGTAAAAATTTTAGCTTCTTACTCAAATTTTAAGTGAGTGCTCAATCACCCTCAATTTAACATTAGCTGTAGCACAGAAAATGTCACAAATTTAGAAACATTTAATTTCCCGAGCAGTTTCTTTGCAAATTATTATTTTATTCCAATGTATATGCATATTACTCGTGTATATTACAATATGTAGCATTGTTTCTTCAGTTCAAAGTATTTTTTAACCCCCCTCCCTATATGAATGAAGTTTGGGGGGAGGGGGTTTAGCACCCTCTTTCAGTTGAAATAGGAAGCTTAAATTCTTCCAGTATATTATTATCCATAAGTCTAAAAATATTGAGGGGTTTCCTGTTATCTAGGAGAAACTTTATCTACATATATTTTTGAACCACCCTAACATATAGTATACTCCAGTAAAGAAAATATTACATCTGAAAATGAAAAAAAAAATATTATAGTATGAGCAATTTTTAAAAAATGATTATCATATTGTAATATTTTGATGTGAGTCATAACTAATTTTTGTTATTCTTAAGTTCTAGTTTTTAACATTTTAAATATTAATTGAGACTTTGTATTGTTCGTTGCAGTATTTATTTTTTTTTAATATTAAGTGCATTTTAATTTTAAATATTGGTATAATTTGTTAAGTGCATGCGGGGCAAAGTGGATGGGGCAAAGTGAAATGGCTCATTTCGCTTACTTATTCATTCCACTTAATTAAATTGATTGAATCACTTACTTATTCATTTATTAATTAATTTACTTAGATTCTTTCATTAAATAACTCATTTGTTTTCTTATTCGCTCACTAATTTATTCACTGATTAATTTTTTATCATCTATTAACTATTTAATTCATTTATTAATTTCACTATCTATTAATTTCTTCATGGATTCCTTTATTGATCGATCCATTCGACTAAAAATATTTCTAATTATTGAATTAAAAATATTTTATTAGAGCAATATTTTATTTTTCCTTTTACCCCATAAAAAAAATGAGTGAACATTTTCAAAAAAATTTTTGAAGGTACAAATTTAGGACCTCAATTTAAAAATAATGTTTTAACCCAAGTTTTATTATAAAATACATTGTTCTTTCTTTTTGTACCGTATTTTTTTTGAACAAATTTTCAATTTTTTTCATTTCGAAAAAAGTAAGTTATTTTCACCATTTCACTCCGCCCTACATTTCCCTATATGGAAAAATGATGGTTTTCTACCATATATGTAGGGTAGACCGACCAGTGAATGAACAGTTAAGCACAATTTCATTTAAAAAAAATCCTAGTAATTTTAAATTCTATACTATACAGATCGTGAGAGTTAAAACATTTTAATTGATCTATGTAAATATCTCAAAAAAATCCCGGGAACCAAAATGGTACAACTTCCGACTTTTTTAGGTGTTTAAAGAAAAAATGGCACAATGACCCAGTGAATGAACACCTCCAACCAGTAAATGAACACAAATTGGTCCAGTGAATGAACATGATAAATTTTGATTCAAAAAGAAACTAAGTTTCTTTGAGAGCTATCAATCTATCTCTATAACTATCTACAGGGTGTCCCAAAAGGTCGTTTACAAACTTAACATGCTGGTCTGTCATATCATGATGAGCAAGATTTACATAGGAACATGTGTTCCCAAACGCAATGCTGGCGCACTACATGCACACAAAGTCAGACACTAACGGATGCACAACATGTCGCATATCTATTACACAAAGACAGTTTTGCACAACATTTTAAATTTTAAGGAAAGCTTAAATCAGTCGATAAAATTTCCGTCCCGTCACCTCTCATAATCACGTTGCAACTACAACGCAGCGATCGGTGAAATCTTGTCAGAATGGATCGTTATTACGACGGTACTTTGTCGTTGCGACGCGTGTATGACAGCTAAAGGCAGCAAATTTCAACAACAGCTATAAGCCTTCCTTGAAAACTAAAATGTTACGTAAAATCGTCTTTGTGTAATAAATATGCGACATGTTGTGCATCCGTTAGTGTCTGACTTTGTGTGCATGTAGTGCGCCAGCATTGTGTTTTCGAACGTATGTTACTATGTAAATCTTGTTCATCATGATATGACAGACCAGCATGATAAGTTTGTAAACGACCTTTTGGGACACCCTGAATATCTATTTGTCTATCTATCTATTTATATAACTATTTATATCTATCTATATCTATCTTTCTATATCTCTATCCATCTATCTATAGATCTTTCTATTTTTCTATCTACCAATCTATTTACCTATTTTTTGATATATATATCTATATCTCCATCTGTCTATCTATATATCTATCGGTTAATCTAAAAACATATTTTTCAATTCACACATCTATCGGTCTATCTCTTTGTCTATTTACCTATTTATCTATGCACTTATCTATTTTTCTATCTATCTACTTATCTATATCTAGCCACTATATATTTATCTATCTATCTATCTTACTACTTATTTATATCTAGCTATCTATCTATTTATATATCCATCTATCCATCTATGTATCTATCTACTTATCTATCTGTCTATCTATATATCTACTTATCTATCTATCTATCTATCTGTTTATCTACCTGTCAATCTATTTACCTGTCTATATACCTGTCTATCTATCTATCTATCTATCTATCTATCTACCTATCTATCTATCTACCTATCTGTCTATCTATCTCTTTATCAGTCTATCTACCTATCTATCTATCTATCTATCTCTTTATCACTCCATCTACCTACCTATCTATCTATCTATCTATTTTTTTATCAGTCTATCTACCTATCTATATCTATCGGTCTATCTACCTGTCAATATATCTACCTATCTATTTATATATCAATAAACCTATCGATCTATCTATCTACCTATCTATTCTATCTCTATATTTATCTACATATAAATCTATTTACCTCTTATTTTAATATATCTATCTCTATATCTTCCTCTATCTATTTATCTATCTATCTATATACAAGCATACATACATATCTACCTATCTATTCTTTCTCTTTCTATTTCTCTATCTCTCTATCTACCTGCCTATCTATCAAAGAGATAAAGATATAGATAGATAGATGTAGATAGGTAGATATTTAGTTAGATTGATAGATAAGTAGATAGGTACATGCAGATAGGTAAAAATCTAGACAGACAGACAGATAGATAGATATATAGGTAGATAGATAGTGAGAGCAGTAAAATAGATAAGTCGATATATAGATAGACAGATAGATAGATAGAGATATGTAGGTAGGTAGGGTAATATACAGATTGAGATATAGATAGATAAAAAATAAAACTCAGTAAAAAGTGCATTGTTTGCGAGGACAAAAATAAAGAAATTATAAAATATATAATGAAATACATAAATAAATAAGCATATAAAACTATCTGCATTACAAAAAAGTACGAAAATGAAAATATCTCAAGGAAACTTCAAATTTATTTTTAAATCAAAAGAAATTTTGCCAGTGTTCATTCACTGGGTTTTCGCAATTTTTCGTACCCAGTGACTGAACACCCCTCTACGTGAAATTCTACGCATTCTGCATTGACTGAAACAATTTAAATCCATAGCCTAAATATGTATACTTAATTTTTCTTTCGTAGAGTTGAAAAATAAAATGTATTAATAAAATTAATATTTATGAAAATAATTGTTAGCACGAAACCAGCCTTATTATTTTGAAAGAGAGAGAAAAAAAAAAACGATTCACGGCAGTAAGAATTTCAAATTTTTTTCAGGAAAAAAAATCGTATCCAATTTAACCAATCAGGTGTCAGATAGCTTAGAATATCAATAAAGAACATTTTTGCAGTGAATTTATTTAGAAAAAAAATTGGAAGCTTATTAAAAAAAAAAAAAAAAAATGACGTGCTGTTCATTCACTGGGTGGTGTTCACTCACTGGTCGGTCTACGCTAAATGTAGACTCGAAAATTCAAAATTTTATTCAGCAAGTAATCAGGAAACACTTTTAATTCAGTTATGTAGCTACATTTTCATTTTTGTTACCAATTTGACCGATATTGTTATTTTTGTGAAAGCAAAAAGTTACTACGCTAAACGAATAATTTGGCACTACGCCAAAAGCTTGCTTGCGGAGAAAGTTTTCGACAGGCAATTTGGATTAAGACTAAGTTATATTATCCCTGGAAATAAAAGTACTGGACGAAGCGGCAACTAAAAATGAAGATGTGACTATATAACTAAATGAAAAGCATCTCTTGGTCACATGCTACTTAGTAAAATTCTAAACTTTCAAGTCAGCATTTATATTGTCATTACTGAAAAGTTCTATCTTTTTTAGATACCTCTAAAGTCTGTGTGAAACGCAAAAGTAGAAGTTGTCTTTTTCAGGGATTGCAGTGCTCAATGACTGATAAACAGTAAATACAATCGATTTTTTAAAGTTATCAATTTTGAAAAATATATATGTATAAAACAAGTTTTTCAGAGGGCTGTTGGGAGAAAAATTAAACTCATATTTTCAAATGGTGCTCATAGTTTTTGAGAAAAAAAAAACATTTTGAATGAAAGAAACTGCTTCAAAATATCGTGCTCCGTTACTCAGATAACACAGTTTAAAAGCGTTTTTGAAAATCTCAAATGAGAAATATCGCTAAGGTCGCCATCATTTCGAGCTATATCTCGGGCCAGGAACTTTTTAAGGCGAAACAAAAATAGGCTTTTGACTTACTGTTTTATGAACTGTAACTTATATTATATTAAGAAACTTCCAAGACTAGGAAGGTACGATGTTTCCTTTTTCTGCCTGAATTGATTTGGACTAAACCATTTATTAAATTTAATACATTACGAATAAAAATAAAGTTAGAATTTTTATACGTATACATACCTTAGTGTATTGATAATTGAATACTTTAAAATAAAAAATTTCACACATCGTTAATGGTGTTTAACTCAAAAAGATAGATTCAAAACAAATTATTGAGTAAAATAAAGTTAATATTTAACGATATATTTTTTTTTCTTTTTAAGAAAATGGCTTTTATGAAAGAACTTAGTTTGACTAAAGTTCAATGAATATACTAAACTTAATGTTAAATCTAGAATGATATTTTTCATTATCTGAAACAAATTGTTGGCACAGCTTTCATTTAGGTGACATTTACTGCAGCAGTTTATTTTAACTCTTGTCACTTTTAAATATTACGTTAATAGAGATGAGACATTTTTTGACATCACATGTCATTTCATTGATGAGTTGAAGAAAAACTCTTCTTTTATGTCACAAAAATATAGAATTGAACTCCAGCCCCGTTAAAAATCTCCTCGGAAAGATGAAAATACAGTTCCATTATTCAGTTTAGGAACCGCATTGGAATAAATTCCAGCATTGAAAATCTAAAACTCACTTTTCGTGACGTGTTTCTGTTCAAAATTCAAATGAGTTGCCTTCTTGTGAATAGCACGACCAACTTTCTCCCAGCACTATCTGCGATTAAAGGAACGTTGTTAGCTAGAAACGTGGAGGAAATTTATTTTAGCATCTCTTTCTGCTGTTAGCAGTCTCGCTGAAAGAATATCTTAAAGTAAACTGTTCGAAGCTAGTAGTATTTTGGATTTCTAGCAGCTTTTAAAGGCTATTTTTAAAGGAAAAAGCATTTCAACCTTTTCAAATACATCCTGTTGATGTTTTCGAATAGTTTTGTGTTTTTATTGAATTGTTGTGGCACACAAAACAATAAGTTTCACAAAATGCCATTTTTCTTATGTTCATATCTATACATAAAATTCTGGGATGAAAATAAAACTCTTTCGGTGCTTCCAAAACCTTTAACAAAGGTGATTTTAAAACTACTGTGGTGCCCTTCAAGGTTCAAGTTTCAAAGGTTATTGTTTGGTATTACATTACAAACTATTCGGAATTGTTACAAACCAAGGAAAATTAGTTTTCGAAAAAATTAAACAGACCGTGATTGTACGATATTTACATATTTAAGTCTTAATACAAACATGTAAGGGTAACTCAATAGGCTGATTTTTTAAACCTAATGATAGTGATTTGTTTTTTAATTTTCGCCTATGGCAGTTGCAGCAATTTATAATTTTTTTTCTCCGCGACAAAAAAAAAAAAAAAAAAAAAAAAATCCACTGCGCAACGTAACTGAAAACAAAATATGCGTTAAGCATATTTAAGCACATTTTAATCATTTGTAACTAATGCTGCAAATATATTTTATTGCACTCTAAATTAGCTATGAAATATATATGATCCGATCTCTTTAAAAAGAAAAGTATCAATTCTAATATCCCATCGGCGAATGCTAATTGATTGTCTGCAAGTGTTGACTAGCCACGCATGCCATAATTAAGGAACTTTTGCTTATTTGTGTCTATCTGTAGGTACATAAAATGAATCAGTCAAAAAAAACTTTCCCAGACAGTAAAATATGCTTCATTGTTTTCCTGATACCAAAGGTCTGAAAGCAGATTAAATTCATTGTTAGATAAGTAAATTTTCAGAAAAACATTATGTGTGAAGGAACGGAAGAACAATGGGCTGGTATAAAATTTTAAAATGATCCTGTGAAATGAATCATGAATAACAAAGACTCTAAGTTATCTAGTCCGATGTAGAAATCAGGTGTCATATCTTTCTAACGACAGGATTTAGAAGATGCGATAAGTACATAAATATTGGATAAATTAATGTTAAAAATTATCTTTTTTTATATTACAATTTGCTTTATTTGCAAGCTATGCTTTACCGACTTAATTTTTTAATCGTAGTAAAATTGGTAATAATTAGGGTTTAATTTTCTCCTTTAAATCTCAAAGCATGTTACGTACTCATTGAAGGGAGGAGTAGGTGCAATGAGTCAGGGACAACAGAGAGGCAACAGCAGTTTATTTTCTGTTTGGATATTTCTAGCTCATTAAAACTTTTGGAACGTCAAGTCGACATACTGCAAAGAATATTAGAAATAATATTAGATAAAAAAAGGTTTCTCTCAAGTATCACGTAAGAAAAATAACTATGTCTAACACTTTTATTATACCTATGGCAGTTACAAATATTGTACCAATGGATATAAATTTATTTATTTTTTAACAGTAAGAAATGTAATTGAATTTTCGTGTCTCCCTGTACCACTCTTCCCCTATTCAAGAAAAGCTATTGGAACTGAAAGTAAACAACACGCCATCTGGTGAGGTAATCTAAATAGGATAAGATGGCTACTGCCCATTGTTCGGTGTGTTAAACGTTTCAGCGAAGGGGGAAAATGTCATCCTTGTATTTTAACTATTAAACAAAAATGAAAACTTTTCAAGCTGTTATCATTTGTTGGAACTAATTTTCAACATTTAATCTTCCTGATAAATGGGTAACGATCGGCGAATTTTCGAGGTGCTGAAAATCATTAGTGCCCATGGCGTATGATTATGCGGCATGTAAAGGCTCCCTTGGGTACTAGTTTGGCTTAGAAATCCCTCGGCAAAATTAAATTCCTTGTGCAATTTCGCTTCAAAGAGAGCCCAGGTACCTCCATCTGGTGGAAACTGGGCGTCAAAATCTACTTGTGGCATGCATCAGCGCCTTAATGGTGGCACATGAAAGACTGATGCCTTGTCGGGGAGCACACTTTGTCTGGTTATGGCCAAACGGCCTCTTATACATCACCCAGGCTAATTGCTCCGGAACTTCCAAACACAGCTCACCTTCTTTAATACTTCCAAAACGTAAACAAAACCCCATTATCTTTCCCTCAGTGGTGGGGGGTCATTAAACTAATAAGTAGTTTAATTAGCCTGTGGCTTGTCTGTAACCTGTTTTCATATACCAAAAAAAAAAGAAAGAAAATCGATTAATCTAGTTTATGAATTATTAATGCATTAGGAACTACAAAATCTTTTCGAACCAATTATAAAATATTTTAAAAAGGACAAGACTATCCCTAAAAACAATTAGAAAAGTAATGATGCATTGTAGCTTAAAATCTGAGAAGGCTAGCAGACAATTAGGTTTCGTTTCTGTCATATTTGCAGCGTTACTTTCCGTTTCCAATTTTTATCCAATTGTACAAAAAGCAAAATGCATTAACTGACAATTTAAAAATCAATACAAATAGCTTTCTTAAAACTCGTTTTAACGTAACATTTAAGTGCGCAATGTGCCGTATCTACTATATTTACCATGCAGAAGACCGCGAAGGAAACCATCGTGACTCGAAATGTCTCAGATGTATAACTTAAATCAATTAAACCCGTTGCAATGATAACCCCTGTGCTATTGACGCAGTATGCCCCTGCATTCGAAACTTTGCGCAACTACGTTCACAAACTGACCATATCGCGTAATAACCGTCTTCACCTTATTTTATCCGAAGCTCCATATAACTTGGTATTCTTTTTTTAACATTTAGAGCTAGACTCCTTCTAAAATTTTCGAAATTCCTTTAGCCCTTCCTGGCATTTTTACCGAATTTTTCAAAGCATTTAAGGTCTAAGAAATTTAAAAAAACGATTTATTTGAAGGAATTTTCACTACGTTTCAAAATTACTACGTTAAAAGAAAATAATAATAATAATAAAAAAAAAAAAAAAACACAATAAGTTTGTCGTTGATTTCAGAAACAACTGGAAAAATAATTAAGCCCTAAGCATGAAAACTTTAATGAATTCTGCTTTAAATGTTTTTTTTTTTTATTTTTTTTTTAGAATAGTTTAAACTCAGCATTTAAAGCTAAATGATAAAAATAAGGTTATGAGTAAAATAAAAAATAACAAAGTTAAAAAGCAAAAATTGCAGATTACTGCATACACTTGTTTCGACGTTACAAAGAACGTCTTTTTCAATGCAAAAGAAATAAGCTTACAGATGAAAAGACATCCGAGAAAATGCAGTTTGTGCATTTTGACGTTGTTATTTCTTATTTTACTTTTTAGTTTAAAGGTATTTAATTATCTTAAGGTTATGAGTATTTTCTCGTGCTATTCTTGATTTTTATTAAAAAAAACTTGAAAAGTACATTAATTTAAAAAGGAAGCAAAATCTAGTTCAAAGTTTGAAATTTTTTGTCTCTAATTCCTACTTGTTGCTTTACAATAGAGCAACAGTTTTAAAAGATATATTGCGCTGTAAAGCATACACTTAAAACAAAGACAAAAATAGAATCAAAAGTATCGCAACAAATCCTTTACTACTGCTAATTTATGCAATTTTAAGTCTAAATTAAAGTATTTTCATTTTTTAACTCGTTTTTTGTCAGTTATTAGAGTAAATGCTTTTGTTTGCTAACACACGCATGCGTTTGTTCCGGTCTTTCCCTTCTTAATTATTTTAGGTCATTTTTTATTCTGCTCTTTTAATATTTTCATTCTCCATATTTCATCTCCTTGCTAAATTAATGCCTTGAGTACATTTTTAATTAAACCTCTTCATTGTCATGCTGATAGCGCTACTACTTCATTAAATAAGACTAAATGTTCTTTTATTTACATTCCATACCTCTACATTTCACTATCTTTTACGCTCTTTATTTTCTTTAATAGTTTCTCCGTTTTCGTTGAATTTTTCCATTTGGAAATATTTTTTCCAAAGGGAAGACTATTTTATATGTAACTAAGTGAGGACCATGTATAGGAGTTTAGTCGTATTTATTTTACTCTGTATAAATAATTTTAGATATACTAATGTCGTATTTTTATTGCCAAATTCAGAATATATCAAATTTTCACTGGCCGCAAATGCTAAAAGTCAGGAGAAAATCCCGCTAGGCAATCTGGCCAGGTGATATATCAAACGTTTAAATCCCTCGGACACGATTTCCACCTTTTTCACGAGAAACATCGAATTGTTTGTTACGTATTTTAGCTGTTCTTTTTATTTGCTCCAAATGCATATAATCAACAAAAAAAAAAAAGGATTTTTAATAATAACTAGGGTAACGGCACCAGTAACAGGCATGCTTAATACATCGCTGTCAGGTTAACTCAATTTTCTGAGCCTTTTGATGTATTTTAGACTTTTTAAACTATTTTTAGCTCATGCAACTACATCTCATCTAAAGTTTAGCAGCTTCTGGATAACTTGAATTAGTTAATTCTATTTTTATTTGCTCAATTTTGAAAAAAGGTCCGACCCCCCTCCCCCCTCCAGTAACAGACATCAACGATTCTGATGATACTCAGTAACAGATAGGATGAGGAAAGGATGAATAATGGACAGAATTCCCCTTTTCTCTTCAGAATCTGCAAAAGTTCTTTATTTTTAGATCTAAAACCTTATTAAAATTAAATGAACATGAAACACTGGTAGACCTCGTGGTGGCTGTTCATAACCTTCTACCACTGCCTTGTAAAAACCGACTGGCTCATAAAATTCACTTTGATAAAACTAGATGGTTGCACCGTATTCATGGGCCGCAGAATGATCGATTTAACCGCCTAATTATTATTTATAATTCCAAACTTACGACTGTGTGTTACTGGACCGTTGTCTGTTACTGGTGCCGTTTCCCTCGTGCTCGTTACGATCGCCAGCCCACGTTCGTCATTTCTGGTAGCTTAATGTGACCTGCGAACGGTGACAATTCATAATTATGTTTTTTTCCGACAATTCATAATTTTACCCCATGTTTTACCACATTAAGAAAAACTTAATATTTTTCTCGAAAGTTGCAGTTATAAATTAGGAGAGCAGGGGATTACGTATAATATTTTTTTTAAAAATCCAAAAATTAATTCGTTTCCATTTTACAAGCTATCCTTTAGATAGGACGGTGGTGCAATCCACTACTGCATAGTCGGGTTTTCAGTCAAGCATTCTCTTATGTGTGAAATGGGACAACACATCCTTCGAAATGTCCTAGATAACGTGTTTTATGTGCATTCAAGGGATTTTTTTAGTAGTTTTTCTGTTGACATTGGCGTTATTTCAAATTCGAGGTTTTTTCTAAGACATGGTCCATCTTCAACTTCAAACAGGCTTCTGTTTTCGATGAACGAACGCCCAATATGCCTTCCTTCAATATTTCAAGCAGTTAACTTATTGTTACAACTGCATTTTAAAATGTATTGCACTTTGGAACTTCTTCAATTCGATAGTAAAATTTCTTCAGAAACTTATCAAAACAGAAGTCACTAATCACGTAACATTTTTGTATAATACTTATTGCTCATATGCGAGTCTTTTTCTACTTATGCTGGTTCATTTTCTCTTTTTTTATTAACTTTTCATCAGTAAAGACTGATTTAATTTGTAGGCAACGAAAGCTCATCCTTATACCTTTGTCTCACCTAAATATTTCAGTTTGAATATCAGATAGAAAAAAGCCTTTTTTGTGGCGTTCTTGAAAAATTCAGAGCTTTTAGAAATATTTCCACAAATGCAGTTTAAAGTAAATGGTGTAGGAAAAATAGTGGATTTACTTGTGGTTTGCGTGATATGTTTTTGATGCCAGAGATGAAGTTCGTCTTTCCGACCACCGTTTGTAGACGGATACAAACGTATCAAATGTACTTAGTATATATTTTTGTGAAAATGGTACGTGGTAAGAAAAGGCTAATTATAGATTCATTATTTTCAATCAAAAATATGCCTGGAAACCCATTTGTCATCTAAGACTATTTTTCACATTTTGTAGTTTAATTCGCATTTATTTCATTGCATGAAAATTAAAATCCTTTGAATCTATCATACTTTTTTTCGATCAATCAGTTTCTCACTTACGTTAGTGTTAAGTTAGTGGGAAGTTATTTTGACTATAATTATGAACTTTTTTCTTCATTTTTCGAAACAAAAGCCAAAAATATATCTAGAATTAGCATTTTTTTGTGCTAAAAATATTTTTTATTACTAGATGACTTCTAGATGGAAAGGAAAAGTTTCTATTCTAGAAGTAACTCTAATTATTACTATACGTTGTTTTAAATTTTAGTTGATCAAAAATATGATTATATAAAATATTTGAACCATGCGGTGATTGTTTTTACTTGTTATGTGCCATTAGCGTTTTTCGATAATATTCAAAATAAAGATTAATAAATAAATAATAAGTTGGAAGTGTCAACTATCAGACCTACATTCACTATGTTCAAACTGAACAAACTATTAACTTTTAAGAAAAAGTATTATTATCATTCAATTTTTTTGAAATATTTTTTTTCGTCTTTTTGCACTTTTTAGAGCGAATGGAAAGTGGCTAGATGTTAAATAAAATCAATGACATTTTTTGAGGGTGCTAGCACATCTAATTCACAACTATTCTGCTGGTTGTGTGAAGGGGGAGGGGGGTGCACTATCTGTAAATTTTCCTCATTTCCTTTTTTTGCATTCTTGTCATCTATTGTGTTTAAGCTTTTTTGTACAAACTTGCTTATTTGGTTTCCACTTTAAACAAAGCACAAGGACAAAACGTCTAGTTCTGGCATTTCCCTTTTGTTAGTAGGGAATCCAAAACGCGTTTCTTTAAATATCTCAAAATCTCATTTCTGAAGATATTGCGTCTAATCATCCAAAGGCAATAATCTGCACTATGGCAAAATCGATTCCTAAAAAAGGCGTCTTCGTCAGTCCCTAATATACATACCATTTATGAAGAAACATGTATATGCTAAAATTGAGAACTACATGAAAAATTACCACTCATTAGTACGTTTTGTTTCATTTTTCACAACAATATCGTTACTGAACTGTTTAAAAGCTATATGTACAAATTTTGTGATTTAAAAGCAAAATTTAGTCAGAGAAATAGTTAGCTGAACCATTTTGAATGCAGATTCATAAGGGTATGGTTTAGTAGTTTTTTATACGGTTTATCAAGAGCACAGCATAACTTAAACAAATTATTAATAATAGCTCCCAAATATTCAAACATTTTCTTTCTCTTAGCGGAAAATAAAACTCAGAACTACGTTATGTTTTCATCCTTCCCCCACTCCCTGCTTAACACGTTGACTGCCACACATTTTTGGTTTAATCACAATACATTATTAAAGAGTATTTCTAGTGCACGGTTATCATCAAAAAGCATAAAAAAGGAAACCACTCACCGAAAAACAAGCTGATGTGTGCCTCATATGGCTTAATTTTATGACAATTTAATGATTATAATAACTTAGAGTAAGCAAATAAACACTTTAAACATTTTCATCCCTAGTTTGTTGCGAACCTAAGTAAAAAAGCGTTTTACAGAAATTAAATTTCCGAATATCAGCAATTTTAAAATGATTCAGTTGTTAACTCTCTAAATATCGCCAATAGTGCCAAATTTAAATCGGATTAAAAAAACATTTTTTTCGCCTAGAAAAGCTAGGCGACGTATTAGTAAATGTTCGCCAAATAATAACATCACTTGGGTTTGCAATAAATTAACACCGATTCCCCCCCCAAAGGTGTAAAAGATCCCTTTTAGAATATTCAATTGCAACTAAATTGTAGAGGTGCACAACAAGACCCCCCTAGAAGTCTACATGCCAAATTTCAACTTTCTACGGCATACCGTTTTTGAGCTATACGAAATACGTACATACATACGCACATACAGACGTTACGAGAAATATCGTGGTAATTAACTCGGGGATCGTCAAAATGGATGTTTCGAACGTCTATACGTTCTTATAGGTACGTGTGCACGTGCGATCGGAACGAAGAAACAACTTAACATTCATTCGGGGATTAGCGAAATGAAAATTTAGGCCGATATTTGAGTGAAAACCTTTTCGCGAATACAATACTTTCTTTAGTATGTAAAAGGAAGTAAAAACAGCGTCTGACAAAGCCATGTCAAATGTGTAACTAAGCAAAAAAAAAAAAAAAAAAAATACCGGCGAAAAAAGAGTTCCCTTTGTGAGGAAGATTGTTTTTAAGAACTTCCGAAAACAATAAAATATTAGTTTACTTCTTGAATTCGAATTAATTTTTATAATTATATTGTTTGTTCGTTTTTTAATAAATTTTCTGTTCGTGTAAACCAATATTGATGTTTTGTTTTTTTTCTAAGAAGCCATCCATCGATATTAGCACTGATATATTACGAGTTTAATCGTAGCTACACGAAAATGACAAGATAACTTGTAGTTGGCATGCAAAAAAACAACGCAATGTACAAGTTATTTTTTAGTTGGCAGTCAACGCGTTAAATGCTTTTTATTCTTTATTTTTTCCCTTAACGGTGTTTGAACCTCGGTATTACGCGACTGCTGCATAGCAATGAACGCGTAATCAAATATTTTTCTTCTAGGTTGTACGCTTAACGGAACATAAACCTCAGTACTACTTGACTATTACAAGATGCCCCCCCCCCCTCTTTCTCTATTTTAACACTAAAGTATTTACTCAATGAAGCGTGAAGTTCGTATTACGCAACTACAGGCGTCCCTCGTATAATACGGTACTTGTACAACACAGTTTCGTTATTACAGAGTACCAAATTTGGGATTACAATAACACGGTTTCGATATTACACGGTACAAAACTTGAATTTAATATTTCATGGTTCTGGTATAACACAACAGTTATTTTTAAAAAAGATGGAATTTCATTTTTGTTTAATACATTCTGTTAATGTTTGATAACTTTAATAAGTTTTACTTTGTTTTTATGAAACTTGGTTTCGATATAACACGGTACACAGCCCTTGATTTGGATTATTTCTAAGTCTTGTATAACACGATTTCGATATAACACGAAACACGGTTTCAATAAAACACGATACACATTGACATGATTTTTACTATGTACATGATTAATTAGCGTAAAAAGAGAGATAAAAGTATTTTAAAAAAAGTCTCGTATAACATGGTTTCGATACTACACGGAACGAATAAACCGTTGTATACGAGGGACGCCCCTGTATTGCATAACACAATCGCTCAGTGAAGTATTTTCATTCCTCATTAATTATTCTCTTTAAAAGTAATACAAAATTTTGAACAATTTTCACTTTTTCTGGAAAAGGAAAAACTAGTTTTACAATTTTTATTTTATTTATTTATTTTTTTAGCAGCAACACAATTTTAATTTATAAGAAACTATAAGGTAACAAACCATTCTAATATGCTTTTATTTTATCATATTTTACACATTATAACATTTTGTAATCTAATGAATTTTGCTTTAAACTCATGATAACTCATCGTCATATAAAAAATATTCTAAATAATTTTTTGGGGATATTTTTTATGAATCAGTCAGCAGACTTTCTTTTAATATGACCAAGGATTTGAAAGTTCTACTATTCTAATAAAAATACTTATAATTCTTGTACACATTGTGCGTCCATGTATCTTATGAACGAGAAAAATGCAATGCATTACCTTTTAGTGTTCATAAAATATTGTGTTTTTCATTCCTTCCTCCATTATGCGCCATTTTAACAGCAATAGTACTTTTAAAAATATTATGTGAAGAAATATGTGAATAGCTCTCGTTGAAAAAGGCTTTTCTTAAAAATATTATTATATTTCACAAAGTAACTACATCGAACGAAGAAAATTGAGTTTATTTTTCCATTTTAAGCTTTAATTTTATTTAAAACTTTTTGCAAGCTGTTCAAAAGCTTTTTGACCTTAAATTGATTGCCATGCTTTTAAATCAATATATCTCAAAAAAAAAAAAAAAAATTGCTTTAGAAAATTTTCCTTTAGCAGCGAATACTTTTGCTTCTCAGATGAAGAACGTACGAAGTAAACATAACTGCTAAAAACATTTCCTGCTTTTTTTTCCTAAGTAAATAACACTTACAAAGATGACTCTACTACTGAATCAATTATTTATTTCTTGTAGTTCTTTTGATAATCTATATCTTATTAATTTTGTTTCAATACCTACTTCACACATCTACAGTAGTTCAATACACAATGATATCATAGTGGAAATTCAAGCTGTGATATTCGAGATGAACCTTGAAAATTTCATATCATGGAAATTTTCCATTTAACAGTAAAGCAATGCATTAAAAATTAACATTACAAGGTACTTTATTTGTGTTTTATTTTATTGATATTTTAATGGTGATTGTAGGTCAGAGGCAGTTGCGACAAAATGATTGTCGTTATTTTTTTACGCATGCGCATTTTGCAGTTCATATTCATTGGAGTAAATTTCATTACTAGTAAAACAGTTGAACTGATTCTAAAGTCGTTGAACGTATCATGGATTTGATAATATTATTTTCATAAAAAGAAGATTTAATGAAAATTTCAGCTATATTATTTTTGTTTCTTCAATCCCAACATATTTTGCGGTGCAAGCTCTTAAGATGTTTTTTTTTTTCTGTTTTGGGCTAGGATTATTTTACTTTCCGCAGTTATGTACGCTTAAAAACTGAACTTTATCTGTCTGGCGTTTTCCATACATTTTAGCATTTTGAAAGGCAGTGGTCACTCTCCGAACTTACCAAAAAAAAAACATTTCCTTCCTTTTCCCGTTTTTTTTTTTTTTAAATAAATAAAAATTATCATTTAGCTTTGATGAAAACCAATAAGTGACAGCAAAACAAAAGTATATTTTTCTCTTAGCAACATTTCTTGTTTAAATCATTCGAAGTTTTGAATTATATATTACTCTAAAAACAGTCAACCCTTTTAAAACTATATCTTGATGTATTCAATCATATTTTTGTAAAAGATTCAAATGCATTTTTGAATCCATAAACGAGTTTTTTCCTTCCCTAGGCGATTCGGTGGAAAGAAATAGAGTCATCACCAGTTGCAGAATGAGTTAATATGAAATGACTTAAAAACATGTCTATATGATCAATTAATCCCGCTCCCAATTGTTTTTTTTTTCATTTACATTTCAAAACTTTAAATTACTCGCCTTTCAAAGGGTCAAAGGTTGATCGTAATTTGAGCCATAAAAAATGCACGTACGTGTGCACTTTTTATTTTTTCGTTTTGTCAGTATGCTTCAAAATTTAAACACAACCGACTGTTTTCGATGCGGTAGTATGTAGAATCTTATTCCGCATCGAGACATGTAAACGTAATTCTTTAAAAAAAATCCTTTTCAAGTTTTTACCAGGGTTAAAAGAGCGCATGTCCCATCCTTTGCATGTGCCAGAAAAAAATGTTTTTCCTCTCTCTTGTAAAATCACAATTATGTAACTTACGTCCTTCTTGCATTGAGGTACAGAATTAAGTTGATTCAATTCCCTCCCATAAGTGCTGTACCATGCGATAAATAAAAACAAAAAACAAAGTTTTTCATTCTTTCTGTTTTTTTTTTTTTTTTGAAATGAAAATCTGACGTAAAGGACACTTCTATATGAACTTTACTCAAATTTTGTTTTTTCTTCTTAAATGACGTCATATTGCTTATGGAAGACTCAGCAAGTCACATTGGGCCCCAGGTTGAGTATCGTTGGTGTAGAATTTCTTAAACTTATAAATTGAGTGTATATATTGCGATTATCTGTTTACATCAAAATGAAGGAAAAGTTGAACGTTGCTTTCGCCTACCACTTAGTCTCCAGGGTAAAGGTAAACAAGATTTTATCCGCTAACAAAGTCATTAAGTCAAATATTTCATACCGAGAGAGTAGCTTTGGACGCAATGATTGAAGTTTTTTTATCTCAACTTCCTCTGAAATGAGGAGACGGATCTCAAGTTGAATCATTGAAATTCTGTTTAATTTAACCCCAATTGACTTTCATGTATTTCGTTTTAAATCTTTAAGTAAAAATAACACGTATCTTCAAAATGAAGTAGTAAGCCCAATTTAAAAGAAAAAAAAAACAAAAAACATTTGCTTCTACACTTTGTTAAAAACAGGTATGTACTGATTACTTTATAATAATAATGAATTAATGCTATTTTTTTTCTAATACGTTGGTGCTTTCTCTTTCGTGAAATACGTTTAATTTTTATTTAAAATGTTTTAACTTTTGACGACGAAAATTATATACTTAATAACCGAAATTAGTTGTTTTAAAATGATTGCAAATAAACAAACGTTTAAATGTAACTGTAGATAAATGTCTTATAAGAAGTACGATAAAAAAATTTATACATTCCTTTATATATAATTTTGTCTGTATACTGTTTACTATCTTATTTTACGTATGCACGGATAAAACATCATTAATTTATTTATTTGAAGCTCTGAAATTTCACTCAATTAATAATTGGTTTTTATTAGTAAACATAATTGCTTTTGATATTCCTCTACTCCGTTTCGTTTGTTTTTATTAAATGTTTTTTTAATTACTTTTTATTTAGGAAGAATAATACAAAATAACGCAATTTATTAACGGTAAATGTTTAGAACAAACAATTAAATTTCAGAACAATCTGTTTAGATATTCTAGTTTCACTTCCACTGCAGTGTACATCAAACTATCATTAATTATACCAGTTTTGCTATTGTTATTTCTTACGATAAACGTAACTAATGAAAAAAGAGCCAGATGAACTCAAAGTTAAATGTTGGACGCATACTTCAATTTTATTTGAATGTAAGTTACACACAAAATGGTGAACATATCTGTTAAATTTTAATTAATTTCCGGAACTTTCCGGAAATACGTGAGTAAAAAAAAAATTACAAAGGCTTGTGTTTCTCAGAATAATGATTATTTTCCTTAATAAAGATGCAATGTGTTTTCATAGCGATGAATAAAGATGTTCAAGATAAATGTTTGACAAATTTTGTTGCGGTAGTATAACAGTGCCAGGTTTCGGGAAAAATGAGTTAAAGGGAGAAAATATATGAGTAACATCGTAAATGCATTTTGTCTTTTGATAAAAAAAAAGTACGACTCAGGTAGTTTTAATTACTTTTGTGCCCATTTGAGTAAATGTAAATTTGCTGTTATTTTCTTTCTTTTTTCTGAAAAAGTATAGAAGAATAGCCCTAGGACTTTTTATCTTAAATACTATATTTTTAAAATCAGGTTTTCGTGTTAATTTAGCGTTTAGAACGTTAAAAGACGATTTGTAGAGGCATTTACAATAAAATCCTTCTCGTCTATTTTTAAAAAATGCACAACATTTTTAAAATTCGCGATTAATCTTGAAAAAAAATAGAAAAATGAGAAATTGAGTTTTTCTTCCATTTTTTACAGATTTTTTTCATCAGAGATTTTCTTCAGAACTACATATTTCAAAAATAAATATTAATATTTTTTTGCACCCGATTATTTTGTAGAGAAACGTGTTTTAGATACATGTGGCACCATTAATAATCATTTGCAAATATATAAAAATAGTTACAGTTATAATTTCCAAAAAAAAAAAAAAAAAAAAACCTTAACTCTTTTGTTTTTTGGACAAAATTTACAGAATTACTTTTGCACTCTTGTAAGTGATATACTTATAAAGTATATGACGCTTTAAAATTAAAATGATGGAAACTAGGGTAATTCTAAATTTTTCTTCCCCACAAAACCTATATTACATATAACATTATTATTTTATGAACTTCAAAATCTGATACGAGACTTACTTGAAGGTAAAATGATACAAACAATTCACAAGTTCAGCCTTTATAAATCTTTTGAATCACAAAACAATGAACAATTAAACACATTACGGCATAAAAAAATGGAATGTCAGACTTTGTTTACTTGCTCACTAAACTTGTCTTAAATTATTTCTTATGGTGTGATGTCGAAAAACTCAAACCAAAAGGTATTCAGTAGCAATGGCGCCATCATACTTTTATTTCTTGGGACGTGTTTTGCTTATATTTAGTAATCATTACCTGTCTATTTAACTAATTTTCATTTTATTCCAGTGTAAAAATATGTAAATCTTCTTCATTAGACTTTTCTCTTTCTACTTAGTTATGTCCTCTCCGGATTGACTGAACGCAAATCACGGGAGAAATGGATATTGTAGTTTTGAAGAAATGTCTGGCAATTCCGTCTTAGCGTCGGCCATACTTGCTTTAGAAGCATTCTTCGTAAAGCAGGGAGGTGTAAAACTATTACTATATACATATATAAGTTTTTACCGGAGTTCTTGAGTTAGTCCAGAAATATGATTGGTTTTGATTGGGAGTTTTTGAATTTTTCAGAAAGGTTCCAGGCAAATTTTAGAAAGAGTATATTACCTTTTAGTATGAAACTTTCCAGGTTTTTGCAAAATATGATACTGGCTGAAATTCGACACATTCGTTGCCCGTTATGTTCCAGGAATGTTCCTAAATCGCTTTTAGTGTAGCCTCAACAGAACTTACTTGCTCTCAGCTTGTCTCAGTTCAGTAATATTATATTCTGCATATGAAAATGGCTCATACAAAATTTATTGTACAGCACGGATATCGTTCGCACTTGAAAAAGTTCACTTAACATAGGATTCTATTTTATATATTTCTGTAAGGGCAGTACCTGCAGTGCGTAGAAGCAGCTGCGGAAGCGTCAAATCTGTTCCTTGCAATATCTTTTATTTCTAATCAACGGTGCTCTTTGAAAAGATAGTTCTGTATTATATAGTTTATAAGAAAATACATCTTTGATGTAGATATCCGTCTGCAATGGTAGGTACACTGTACTCCCGATCATCCATGTTAATTAATGCAAGGTTGTACACGGATAATCGGAAAACAGGGATAATCCGGAAATGACCAAGCACGCTGAAAAGTTTGTATTAGGAGGAAAGGTGAAGTACACGCTGGTACATAAAATGCTTCGGGTTTTAGTTGCGTTATTTTACTAATACAAAAGGTAATACATTATGTAATGAAATATTCAATAAAGTTTGGCATAATGTTTATCTTGAAATAATTTTAATTGTTTTATTTTAAATTTTTGGCTGCACAGATAATCCGCAAACCGGATAATCTGCAGACGGATACTAGGAAGTACAGTGTATATCCTCCAAGAGAGCAGCAGTTTAATATGTTTGACAAGCTTCAATATTCCAGAGAATATACAGCAATTTATCCCTATCTTCTCAGTGACCTGTTTTTCGAAAGCCTTTGACCGGATTGAGTATCGAAAGCATCGCATGGGATCTTTCTCTATCCCCCAAATAGCTCATTTTTCGAAGCTATTGACAAGCTCCTCTCTTCCGGAAATTGATATATCCTTTCCACGTAAACATATGTTATTTGCTGCATTATTCTTCAATGAATGCGTCGTGAGTATACGTATATTTTTTTGTTCAAAAAGTAAACCCTTGGCAAATAAGGTTATTCAACTGACTCTTTTACCAGTAGTTAAAAATAATTTATATGTTAATGTCCCTTCTCTTAATTTCGACATTTCAGAAGATGAAAAAACAGAGTATCAATGAACTCTAGAAATGTTAAAAACTTGACGCCTTCCTACATTTACTGTATATACGGATAAAAAATTTATTTGGATGTCAAAATGTTTTGAACAAAATTTATAATGATTCGGAAAAAAAGTGAACATTTTAATCTTTTTATTTCCTTTTACAAAAAAGGAAGTATTGTATTCGCGAAAAAAATTTCACTCAAAAATCGGCCTTACTTTCCATTTTTCGCACCCCCGAATGAATAATGAGTTTTTTTTTCGACCCGACCACACGTGGATATATATATATATCTAGGAACCTACAGACACCCGAAATATCCATTTTGACAACACCCGAGTTAATAACAACGAATTTCCTCGTGACGTCCGTATGTACGTATGCATGTGTGTTATGTGTGTATGTGAGTATGTATATCGCATAACTCAAGAACGGTATGTCCTACAAAGTTGAAATTTGGTACGTAGACTGCTAGTGGGGCCTAGTTGTGCACCTCCCCTTTTGGTTGCATTTGGATGTTCCTAAGGGGGGGGGGGTCTTTTGCTCCTTTTGGGGGGGGGGAAATCATTGTTAATTTCGATGTAAACTCAAGTGGTGTTATAATTTGTCGGACACTTAGCGATATATCGCCAGTCTTTTGGTCGCCAAGTTTTGTCGCCAACTTGGCGAAAAATTTGGCTTTTTTTTAAATTTAAAACTTGGTTTTAATTTGGCCAATGTTGGTGATATTTAGAGAGTAATCAATTGAATCAAATTAAAATTTCCAATAATAGGGAAATGACATTAAATTTGAGTAAAAGGAAGTCATATGATGCACACATTAGCTCGTTTAATAAAGAGATACATAATTAAGTTTTATTTCGTAACAGTAAAAAAGCATAGAGGAAAGGGAGGCACATGTAAACACGGAGAATATGTAAACATTGCATATTTTACTATGGTAACTTGAAGCGAACAGCTTTGAAAAAAGCTATAGTGATGGTAGTACCACTCCTACCTCTTGGAAAAACTTTCAAACCAATGTGCCATTTTGTGTTTCGGTGGCGACAATTTCTTTGTTTTAGCAGCTATGTATGTAAATTCATTACTGTCTTCTTCAATAAAAAAACATTTTAAACTGATTAATAAGCTAAATTTAACTTATGTAAGCGATTGTATGATTAGGCAGGTAAAATTTTGACAGTGTTTAATTTTAATTAACAAGTCGTTGTTGTTATAATTGTGTTCTAAGGTATGTAATGGGAAACTTGTGAACATAACGTCTGGAGTTTACTAGTCCATTTCTTTGACAAACGCTGTTTTAAACTTTTAAACAAAAGTTTTAATTTCTTTCAAACTTTAACTGCAATATGATGTACTTTTATATCATTTTGAATGCTAGTGGGGTGGACCAGCTTCTAGTAGATTTGTCCGGTTTAGCTCAAACAATTGTTTTTCAAAATGCTGTTTACAGATTTTGGCGCCAAATCAACTTTGAGTGCTCCGAATGTTTCAAAGCTTGTAGCTCGTTGAAAAATGTAACTATCTCGCTGAAAAGAAGTTCCATCTTATAGGATTTTGTCTGCTTTGTTCAAATATGTTTTATTTTGTGTGCAGAATTCCTAAGAATTGCAAAAATCGGTTTTAATCTTAGAAATTCGTTTTTCGGCTCATTTTTCTTTCAGAAAGGGGGGGGGGGGATTGGGAAGGGTTGCGAATTGTAAATGATAACGGGTGGTTTTACGCTCCACGTAAGATCTCCTAACTCCCCCTTTCGTTTTGCAGATCAGGTCAAATTCACACTGCACGTGTGTGCTTAGTGTTCACGCAAGCGAGTCTGTTTTTGTTTGCATCTTGCATGTTTATATAATTGTACACTAAATCATGCACATATGTTTTTTTCGATTGAAACTCAAAAATATACTAGTTTCTCGACACTAGCGAATTAAAGTAATTAATTTCATCAGCAGAGTGATTACACGAGTGATAGGGAAATGTACTAGTTGTAATGACAACAATGGAATAAATGTTTAAAATTATGATTACGACTATGATTACAATTATTTTAAGCTTTTAGATTGCGATTCAACAAAAATGAAATCGATAACGTCGATGACGTTTTACTGCAAGCCTGGTACAGTGTAAAACAAAATGTGTTGGGATACCAGTATTAATGGGTGTAACGTTACACGAATTCGGAAGTGTGTAGAAATCATTGTTTTAAAAAACCTAAACTGTTGGAGGAACCTTGCACTATGGTTTCAATATAATTCAAAGCGCATGCATGAAGATCAGAGTCGGCGCAGAGCAGGTCAACTCTTATTAGAGAACCGAAAACCATTCTTGGTGTCCGAGAGGTCTAGCTCTACGACCTGCTTGAGATTTGCATTCTAGGCTCTGACCCCACTCATCTAATTTCCTCACTTAGTGCAATAAAAAAGTATTGTTTGTATATTGAAATATATAAGTAATTGGTGTACATTGGTTGTTAAAAAGCATGAACTCGATAAATCGTTCAAAAAAGTCAGATGAAAGCTTTTTTTTGAGCATACAGAAAACTCTGGTGTAACCTTACGTAGAAATGCGTGAGACGTTACGCTGTATATCCATTAACACGGTGTAACCTTCTACAAGTGATGTGTAACTTTACACCAGTTCTATCAGTTAAGTCACTCCAGAGCAGTGGAGGCAGCTAAGCTGCCACGGATTTTATGGAGTAAGGTTACACATTTTTTACACTGTACATAAGTATATTTTTCATATTTAGGAGCTATCCTTTGGAATACGAAAGGGGGGGGGGTCTTTCTTTTTTAATCTTGTTCATATGTACACAAAGCTTGTTCACATACACCCCCTTGTAAGGGTACATTGGACTAACTGAAGATATTTTTTGAAAAATACCATAAAATAAAGATATATAAATACATATTGAAATCTAATTAAATTTCTTGAACAAAGAGATAACTTTTCAATCATGAGGACTCTCTTAAATTGCAAAAATAATATGTTTTTGAGAAATAAAGAAATACAAAAAAAAAAAAAAAATGCTCGCATGCGCCCCCTTTCCTCTAAATCTATATAAACAAAACAAAGAATATATATATATATATATATATATATATATATATATATATATATATATATGTGTGTGTGTGTGTGTGCATGTGTGTTCCCTATACAAATCCACAGTTTACGTCGGATCTGGACCAAATTTGGCAGAGAGGTACTTGGGCACCCGAGAAGGAACGTAGAGGGGTTTTCGAAGGCCAAAAAATAACTAAACCATTCGAATTTAAATTTTAGGGCCCAAAAAATGGCATTAAATGGCTCTTTCTACCCGAAATAATTATCTGATTTCTTTGATTCAGGTCCCATTTTAGAGCCCGCGAAAAAAACCCAGAGTTCCTTCATTTCCTTCGAATTTCAAAGAAAAAAGGCTGTAAAATCACCGGGGGAAAAATTAAAAAGCACTGCAAAGCCTATAATGGAACAGAAATTTTAAATCGGAAAATTATCGTTTGCGCGATCTCATTTAAAATTAGCGTGCAGAAGGTTGCCACTTTTTCCTCTGGGTTGTGACTAAATAAAATTTTGTTTTTGTTTTGAATTTCCCCTTTTGATTATTATTTGGCGATTTTACTTCTTTCTTTTTTCTTAGGATTTTAGTTGTATTTATGGAGAGTTGCGTTTAATTATTTTCGTTAACTTTTAATTTGCCGTTTTCTTTCTGTGAGAATGATCATTTTGACGGGAAATTTTGTAGTATTTTTTTCTGTAATTGAAGCCTGATTGTTGAAGATGCGTCACTTGACGAAACTTATATTTTCGAGGTTGACCGTGCAAAGCCGGGCAATGCAGCTAGTGTTTTAATAAAAACAAATTAATAATTTTTTTTTTTTTGAAAACAATTTGAAGTCATAAAAGTCCGGATATGCTATCATCAAACTACAGCTTCGTCCTTATTATAGGCTTATCAGTCTGGAATAGCCAATAACCGAACTAGAGGTAGACGTTACATCATTGAAGCTGAGAGTGCCAACAAACTGGTAGCTAAAGTAAATTTAGGACACAAACGAGAGTTCGCAGCAATGATAGGGCTGAACTCGTTAATTGACGACAACGCTTGGGTATTAAGCTGTAAGTTAAACCGACCTTAAGCGAGGACTAATGCAATATATCGACAGCCTAATTACTCCATCCAGAGACTGCAGTTTCGTCATTATTATGGACTCGTCTGTCTGGAAAATGCAGTAACTGAGCTGGATTCAGATGTCATCTCATTGAATCTGAGACTGCCTAATACCCAAAACTAACGAGTCAAACTGTAACATTGTTGCGGACTCTCGTTGTTGTGTTAAATTTACTTCATTTTAAAGTTTGTTGGTACTCTCAGCTTCAATGAGATGACATATGCTTCCAGCTCGGCAATTGCCTATTCCATTCTAATGAATACATAATAAGTTCCAAACTGTGATAGCTGAATAGCTTAACCAGGCCTTTTTGTAAGGGAAGTACTGTCCACCTCTGAGAAGTTTAGCTATGGCCTTGAGGAAGTCCATTTCTTTCAAGGGAGAGTTGGGCTACCATTGCAACCCTTTTATTGGCGAAAAAATCCTGTACCAATTGCTACTTCTTACCTGAATAGTAATATTGTTCGCCAAATGGGCAATAACACTGCCAACTTTTCCTCACCCCTGTTTTAACTAATGGAATCGTTTAATCGGTCGGGCGGCGGAGTTCAACTTGCCAGAGGTGGACAGTAATTTGTTGCTTAAAGTATCGATTGCTTGAATCTTTTTTCTTTGAGAATAACCCAATCACGTGTGTCATATGTTACATTACGAGATAAAGTTGTATACGGCCTCTTTTCACATTAAAACTTGCAAAGCACCATGATATTAACTATAGCCATAACAACCGTTTTTGTCAAATTCCGACTTGCACTGCAGTGTAAAAAAAATATGAGGTTTTTATCATAATGTCATGCGCAATAGTTAAAAATTTACCCAAAAATGTCACTTCTAAATGATGTGGGTTTTTCTTAACATCTGTAAAATATTTAACTGATTTAGCAATAGTTCCACTGATGTACCATTCTTTTCAAATTTGGAAATTTGCTCCATTACTTTTTGCAAAACAAATCAATTACCGTTATCGTCATAAGCATCTTTCAGTAGTTATCATAGTCTTGTTTGCTAGTTTTTGACTTTTTTATGAATAAATGGTCAATGTATACACCCCCCTCCCCAGCTATTAAACAGCTTGATTGAATTTTTAGCTCTTTGATTTCATCACTAAAATTACGCGTGTTCATCATCTGCAAATTATTCTTTTTTTAAAATAGCCAACGCTTATATTAGTTTTCTCTCTTTAAAACATTATGTCAAATCCGTTCCTTTTAATTTAAATGTAATATAAAAAATAGGACGTGTCTGTATTTTCTAATGAATAAAAATATGCTTATCGGTGGTAGCAAAATATCTTTAAGACGCAAAAATATTGATTTTTAAATCTGAGGGATTTTTAACAAATAATTTTTAACAATTTACTTAATGCCAGATTTTCAAAGTTAAATAGCAGATTAATTCTTAAAATGATTACTTAACCCTTCAATGAACAAAAATAACAAAGACCAGTTATTAAAGTTTAAGAGTCTCCAAATCCTTTCTAGTTGTCCACTTTTATGTCACGGTTTATCACCGATCAACATGGATAGAGGTGATTATCGTATTAGTGTCACTCCAGTAGAAAAATGAAGTTGATGCTTAGTTCAAGAGATGTTAAATTTTGTTATAACTACTAACTTCAAAGGACACGATTAAAAAGAAGCAAACTGTTGCATTCCTAATTTTTTTTTTATTTAACTTTGTCGCGGAGATAAGAATGCATCTCCCATTACTTTCTTCAAGTTGAGTTATAAAGTAATAAGAAGTTCATCTAAAACTAATCTAACAAACTTTTCGTCAAGCAAAAATAGCTTTTTCGTTTACATATTCTTATTTTTTTTAGGACTTTAGAATTACCCATAATCAAATGGATGGTAAAAGGTAAATATTCATAACGATTTTAATGCTTATGTTGCGAAGGCTATTCAAACCGTGGTATAGGTGAAGATGAAGGCTTTAACAACTCGCAGTATAATTCATCATAGTAGTTTAGTCTCGTAAACAGGATCTCAGTTTTGAGCAGTATAGTATGTTACAAAACTATTGTCTGTCTCAGTGTGAGCATTTCTCACTCGGCTGTTTCAACAAAATTGCTTATTTAATTAAAATACAAATAAGCGAAGCACATAACAAGGAAAAAACAGAAATTCATTTTTACATCAGGCGCAATTAATAATATTCAACACAATTAAAATCAGAAATAAAGTTAAAAAATACTGATCCTACTTCAATATTGGTGGTTGCTGCTGTATGTTTCTGCATGGATGTAAGCTCACGATCGTTAATGCTAGTAAATATACAGGGTGTTCCGTTTTAACATGCACGACCTTAATTTTCGCAACCTTTAGTCTTAGATGTATACTTCCAATGGCAAAAATGTTCAAAGTCTGATGTGGAGTTAAGATATTGATAGCTTGAATCAAAAATAAAAATGAGTCAAAAAATACAAAATTTAACTTTTTATACGGGCCCCAGGTCCCCTAACTCATAGTTAGAGAAATAATCTCCATTGAAAACTTTTTCTGACACAATAAATTTGACATTTGTGAGACCAAAACTCAAGGAGATATGCCAGTTCAAAGTTTTAAGGGACCATACAGAAGATGATATTGGAACTTGTCGCTCTTTTAGAAGAATGACAAGTCGTCAAAGTAAGAAAAACAAAATATTTGTATTTTTCACTGCTGTTCAAAAGTAAATGCGAATTTTATGCCATGATAAGCAAAAAACAAACTAAAAAACCTCGAACGATTTAACAAAATACAATCTAAGCACACATATAATTTGAAATACTTGTTAACTACTTTATTTTCCCTCAAAAGGTGTTAATGACGGCGAGTGAAAAGTGGTATAAGTCACAAAACGCTGCGTTTTATATCCCGGTGAATATTGGTCGTACTAATTTCAAACGTTTCGTGTTGGAACTATTTTCAATGGAGATTACTTCCCTAAATATAATTTAGGGACCTGGGGACCGTATAGAAAGTTAAATGTTGTATTTTTTTTATTCATTTTTGTTTTCAATTCGAATTTTCAATGCCTTAACTCTGCATTTGATTTTGAACATTTTTGCAATTGAAAGTAGACATCTAGGACTAACGGTTGCGAAAATAGAGGTCTTGCATGTTAAAACGGAACACCTTGTATAAATATACAGGGTGTCCGAAAATCCCTTGGCACATTTTAAATTTCAGAGAAAAGCAAGAAATTGGCATATCAATATGCGGTTTGCCCCATAATGCTTACTATGACGATGTAAATCATCGTCAATATAAATTAGTTATGTGATTACACTTTTTTCCTTTTTTTACGATGTGATACAAAATTTTTGAACCTGTGAATTATTGCTCAAACCGCAAATTGATACGACAATGAGTTGCTTTTCTATGAATATTTAAAATGTGTTGTGGGCTTTTCGGACTCCCTGAATATCCGTCGAAAATACATTAATCCATAATGTGCGGTAAGGAGAATCCCGGCGAGTCGCCGCATTTAGAATAGTCTTTCGTATATAGATAAAATGCTGTTAAACACTCAGTACATGAACACAAAGAAATTTCTTTAACTACTTTATAGCGTGATTCATAATTCATTGATCACTAAAGCTGTGCAATCGTTATTTTGAGGTATGCGCTTAATTTCGCTGCCGAAACTTTAAAGCACCTTTGGATTAAATAGATTTTGTACTCTATCTGTTTTAAGTACTAATCTGTAAAGAGTTTAATGGGTATGGATGTGATATTTCCTTTACAAGGGCAAGAAACTATGGCCTTATTTCTGCACCGTTTAAAATAAAATAATTTTTATACGGATCCCGCAACGCTTTCCAGTATACACATGCAGCAGTTTTTTCCGTGGGGTCTCTCTATTACAAAAATTAAACATAATCTAACCATCTATAATTTTACTTTGATACTGATTTTTATAATAGTGGAGTATATCTGGGTTTGAATCAAGTTATGATTTTACTATTTCTTAACTGCTGCAGTTAAATTTGTACTGAAAAAACAATGATTTTACAAGTTAGACAAAACATCATCTCAATTTATTTTTAAATGTACCCCCCACTTCTCTAGTGTGTTTTCAAGTTTAAATTTAACAAATATCCTTAGCCATGCACATTCGGAACAGAATTGGAGCGCAAATAAGTCCACGGTCTTATAAACGGAGCATATTCGAAACATATTTTAGTGCACATTAATGCACCTGGAACTCTTTTTTCTGAATTAAAGTGTTCAAAACGTGTTTCCAATGTGTACTTGGAATTTGCACTGTATTATTAACATTTGAGAACACGGACGACGTACTGAGTACGCCACTCAGCAAGAAAACAGCTGTGAATTTCAGAGTAGTCACTTGACCAACACCTGGTCATTATTACCCCTTTTTCGAAGGTCCATTCGGAGACGTACTTGAGTTCAAAGTAAAACTAAAAGTTTAAACCAAAATACAACTATGAGAGCTGCAATATTTGTTCAACAGTTGCCACCAAATTGTCTTAGTGATTAAAATACCATATATATATATATATATATATATATATATATATATATATATATATATATATATATATATATATTATAATCGCGAAATTGGCAAATTAAATGTTATCATCACTTTTTACTATATTGTAATCGTATTCATTTTAATTGTCTTGGTCTGTTCGTGCAACTAGATCTTTGCTACTTCAGTAACAGTACTAGACATTGTAATAAATAGGATTTATTTAAAAAATTGATAGTTAAGCTTTAACAAATGCTGCCGTACGGAGTACGCCACCCGCGTTCTTATGTTACTTCAAACCATCCGTGTTCTTAAAGGTTAATGTTCCTGAAGTAGAATATTAGACAGTTAATCTAAAACAATCGCTAATCTAATTTTTTTGTGCATCTTATTGCAAAGTTTGGAAACGATGTTTATTAAAGTACATTCAATCATATGTCTTTGACATTTGTCGAAAGTCGAAGGTCTATTGTTTACTGTACGCCTTTTGATAGGTCCTAAACAGGTTTTAACAAACAAAATGGCATATGAATATGCATTGTCTAAAACCATTTGAGGCAGTGAAAAGCAAAGGGATGCAAGTGGACTATTTTAAGTTTCGAGTAAAACGCGTTTAAAGATCAGATCCTAGGTAGGCTTTCATTGATTTTTTTTTCTAAATCATGCTGTACAGCAGCACCTACCAGGGCTACTAGTACCATCTCTAGCCCCAAGACAGAGGAGAGGTTCACCTACCATTTGTACTGGTTATCTCCAAATTTTTAATTTTGCCACTTGCATCCCTTTGCTTCTCACTACCTCATTTGTTCCGGACTGAATAAAATACTCGTGAGACAAAAATGCATTATTATATTTGTTTAAACTAAAAAAAAAGCTTCATTAGGTTAAAATAATCTCCACATTATGAAACATTCAAGCCGACTCCGAGAAATAGTTCAGCATTGTGAAAATACTTCAATTTAAAATCAGAGTTATTCATATTTCATCCAGTAAAGAACAGCTCTAACAACATTTGATGGAGAATAAAACGAAATAAAAAGCAAGTCTGAAATCTCTCACCTTATCGATTTAGCCGATGATGATGCTAATAAAACTTCCGCAATCCCTGAGGTTCTACCCCCATAAATTCGAATTTGATATTCTTCCAGGTATCCAGTGGAAAGGTTTACAAAAGCGTTCGATAGCTAATTCACCGATTTCGAAGGATGGAGAGAATTCGGTACAAGTTCTTGGGGTTTGCGACTTAGAAAATGGGATAGCATTTTACAAGAACTGCATTTTGGCAGTTCTAAACCAATTGACTATACAAATAATGTAGTATATTTTTAGAAACTGCGTAACGCGATAAACACATTGTTATTTTCTATATTTGATGACTTTGAGGTTTAATTGGATTCTTTAAAAATTTGTCGCATTTCATCTAAAACTTAATCATTGAATCTGAGAACAATAAGCGTATTTTTATTTGACATATGTTTGTTCAAAAAAGACTCAATATCTGCTAATTCCTTTTTTTTTTGTTTAACTTCCGCCTTGTCTAACTGATGCAAATGATGTTGAAATTTTTCTCAATACTGAATAAAATATCTGTACGTACATGAAAGTACGTACCGTACGAACAACGTTCATGTACGTAAGATACATAGACGTTACTTACTTGATATAGAAAAATATAAAATTAATTGCTGATTACACTTTCTCGCAAATTGTTTATTAGTTCTTCCTTACTATGATTTGTTTAGCTCTTAATAAATAAGAACCCTTTTGCTTTTTCAAAGCCCACATTTGACTTTCGTTATATAAAATATAAGTACATTGTACTAGCTCTCACTTCCGAATCTGCCTGGATTTTAAATGCAAGGTTTCAAGAACGAATAGAGACCTAAAACTGCTAAGGTTTTTTTACGTCTCAACTATTTCACAAATGGCGCAGCAGTAGAATTACTGAAAATTAATATCCGTCATAATCTGCTTGATCTTTGTTCTAAAGTGTTTTCAGGGTTAATCGTATCTGCAATCAAACATTGGATTAATAGTAACAAAAAAAAAAAAAAAAAAAAAAGAGTGAAATCGCTTAGTATAATATTTATTTATACGAAATTGAACATTAGTAATTTCAATTCCTTTATGGATTTTCCGTTTTAAAAAAGTGAAATGATTTGTTTTTATTGATTATACTTTTAGAATTATCCTCAAATCAGAGTTTGTCTGCAACGTTATATTTTTATTAATAGCTCAAAGAGTAACTTTAATAAAATTGATGTTACGCAGCAGATTATCTCTAATTTAAAAAAGATATTTCTACTTAAAGTACTTTTGCATCGATTGTTTTACGCTGATTAAAACTTGTACACAGGAGGAGAAATATCAAGCTAAATTTTTCAAAACATATAATTTTAAAGTTACCAAAAATGAATCATGCACGTGTTATATTTCTTTTACAAACTTTGGAATAACTCATCTTGTGTTGTTTTTACGGGCATTAATATGCTGAGAAAATCTATGTATTTCATTTCTCTGATGAGATTATTCCACATTTTGTATAAAATAATAATTACACTGTCTAGCTTAAAATTGCAATAAAAAATAGTAAAACTTGAATTCATGCAAAAACAGTTCAAAATGCATCAGGATCCGACGAAAAGTATTACCTGAAACCACAATTTTGCACTTCTAAATATTTTCATCTGGCCAGTACGTGACTGAGAATATTATAAACAAACACAAAGCTTTTTTCTTTTGAACATAACCTCTTACATAGTTAAACAACGACATTTAGAGTGTTCGATTTTATTTCCCGTAATAATGTTAGTAACATGTTTTAATTGAAAGATACTGCTGTACTAGTTTAATTTATTGTTAATTTGGCCTGTTAGATGATTAAACAAAATTATCTCTCTAAATTATGTTCTTTTTCTTACCAAAAAGAGGAAAAATTTATCTTTTTTACTTGGAATTTACAGAGGATATTCAAGTAATGCGAAACCTGTCTTTGTTTTCTGTGACTCGAAATCAATATGTGATTTCGGTGATTTAATATTGATCAGACTCTGCTCACTAGAGCCCTTATGATTAGCTAGAATTATCATAGCAATTGCAAATGTAATGATTGTACTTTTTCCAAGTTGTATGATTTTGTCAGTCAATCATAATAGCTAAGCCCAATGCTGTAACTTAATTATAATATTAATTATTATATAAAATACGTTGAAGAAAAAGCAAATTATCCAAACCAATTTTAGTTAATAATATAGACTCACAAGAAAAAACTCTCAGACTGATTTTCCCAAAAGTATATGATAAACTGTTGTCAAAAGAATAGGTAGAACACATAAGATAGGAAAAGCGTTGATTACAAAATTAAAATGACATACCCGCTTTTACATAAATCAGCCCAAATTTGGTACATTTTTCTTGTCACCTATAGTGTCCCTTATTTATTCCGATAGCTTCACCAGGGTTGAGTCACTTCTGTGACAAGGGACCCTTGGAGAGTAATGTACTTTCTGCATGTATCGAAAGTATTCTTTACCAAAACTTTATCTTTTTGATGCTCTCTTCACTAGTCAGTCATTGCATACAAGCACACAACTGCTCTGTTGGTCATTGTGTGTGTGTGTGTGTGTTTTTTTTTTTTTTTTTTGCAGTTCTTTGTTATTTGCTAAAATATGTGGACATTAATGCAAAATCCTTGTGTCATTCAACTCGAAAGAAGATATGATAAACATGAGTGTATAGTAATGTCATACGCAATCTTGCACTTCTACTCCTCAGTAGAAACATTGAATCATGATGTGTCTTTTGTGAAATTGATGTGATTGATCATAAGACGTCGGACTTCATATTACTATTAACTACTCTTTATAAGTTCGTTAGCTTCTTAATCCGAAGGAAGGCATTATTTGACTAAATTTAAGCGGACATGTTTGAATATCTCATTTTTAAAAATTAAGTTTATCCTTGATGCAATATAAGTAATATTACGTTACCTTTATATAGCTGAACTAAATTTTTGTAAGCATATTTAAAATGGCGACATTCAAGTTGCTGTAACTTCTTTGTTTATTATTCCCCCTTTACAAAAAGCCAGGTATTTTCATGAAAATGTATTTCTTGAGCAAAAAAAGAATTTACAATATTTTTTACATTTTATTTATTTACTAGCTGCGTCTGTTCATATTTGTCCATTGTTTCCTCCTCATATTATAGAAAGATGCCATTTTCGGGTCCTGAAATTAAAATTTGAACGGCACGGTTCTTTTTTGGCTTTCGAAAACCCCTACGTATGATCTCGGGTGCCCAAATACCTCCCTGCCAAATGTGGTCGCGATCCGACATAAACTGTGGATTTGTATAAGGAGCATACATAGATACACATATACATATACACATACATATATATATATATATACATACATACATAGATACATATATATACACATACATACATATATATATGTTACCGTTAAAGTATGAAATCCGTTATTCTATAGAATACTTAGTTATTTCATAGTATACCGAACTGCAGAACGTTAAAGAGTAAAATGATCTATATCAGATATCTTGCACGACAAATACATTTACCTTCCACCCCCTACTGCATTTATGAACTATTCAGGGCTATAGGGAGAGAACTTTTTTAGCGTGTTGGCGCCCGTTTTTGTTTAGAAATAATGTTATTTGTCATTCCAAGTGTCATTTTAGTAATCCTTGCTGTAACAAATGATTTTATGATACGTTTCCATAAATACCATTTATACGCTGCATAAACTAGATAAATTGCTTCTTTTTCATTTTAATTGTCTATCATTAGTTTATTTATTCAATACCTATATATATATATATATATATATATATATATAGTTATTTCATTTTAGATAAATTGTTCATTTTACGCTTTAACTGTTTCTCATTAGTTAATTTATAGAATACTTAGTTATTTCATAGAATAACTAATTAAAGTGTCAAATTAATAAGATATTACACACTTTAACGGACACGATCAGTTATTTCATGGAATAACTAGGTATTCTATAAAATAACTGCAATATATAATTTAACGGTCACATATACACAAATGAGGCAGTGAGAAGCAAAGGGATGTAAGCGGCAAAATTGAAAATTTGAAGATAACCAGTACACATGGTAGGTGGACCTCTCCTCTGTCTTGGGGCAAGATATGGTACTAGTAGCCCTGGTAGTTGCTGCTATACAGCATGATTTCGAAAAAAAAATCAATGAAACCCTACTTAGGATGTTATCTTTAAACGCATTTTGCTCAAAACTTGAAAAGGTCCACTTACATCCCTTTGCTTTTCACCGCCTCATATATTATTTGTTTCATTTACATAGATTACCTAGCATATACTATTCCGAAGTATATTGAAGAAGAGAAGAGAAAAATCAGTGTTCAAACCTAAAATTTTAATAACTTATTGATATAAATTATGTAAATACTATTGGACCTACACTGAAAAATATGTTTGTTCATTTTTTTAAACGTGTTGTAAACTTTTGATTATGAATAGACGTTTAAAGGTAGTTTAAATTCGCCACAGAAATTCTGAATAAAAAGTGATTGTCACCCTTTTTCCCAGATATTTAACTCAAAGTCATTACTGGAGTGTCATTTTTATCACCCGAAATTGCCCATTTCCTTAATTTATAGCCTAATGAGCAAATTATTATATCCGACAACCGCAAATTTTAAAGATCGTTCCTCAAGAACTGGAAAATAATGTCTTTATGCCAGCCATTTTGATGGAAATGCTCATTAATAAACAGCAAGATCCTAAGCTCATAATAATTATAACTAACCATAAATTTTCTGTAGAAATGAATACAAGTTTTGTGAGACATTGATACGCTAATTCAAGTTTCGATTTTATTTCATACGTTCGTAATAAGCAGCTGTAAATACATTTATTTTTTGGAATATTCAAGTGTTTACGGAAGCAGTTAATGCATACTTGGCATGCTACAGTTTTTTTTTTTTTTTTTGTTAAATGGCACACATATTACTAAAATAAACTTTGTTGTTTAAAAGAAAATAACGTCATTTACGTCTTTGTTTTAGTGATTAAACTTCTTAAAAGTTCAAGTCACTAATCGCAAAGCTAATAACTTATCTTGAGAGGGAACATCTATTTCTTAATTTCTGTTTAAATGGAACATGGGACCCATATGTTGCAGAATAGTAAATAGTCTTTTTTTTTTTTGTTGAAAATATCTGGAAGATAATAGATTTCAATAAAATCTGTTTTGAGTCAATCTTTGTTCTTGAAGAAGCGTTTGATAGGTCGTCTAAAACTTAGTGAGGAACATCTTTAACAAAGCATTGCTAATAAGACAGGAAAACAATAATTTTCAATACTTTTTACAGTGTAGGATCTATCGACCAAGATTATTTTTACAGAGTCGCAACGCCGGAAAAACAAATAATTGGTCAAAATTATGTAACAGTACTTTTGCACATTCATTAAGTTTAAAAAAAAAATCTAGATACATAAAAGCCGTGGGGGGAATTAATACTGTGTGTACTGCGGTACGAATTCTCAGTGCATTAATGTCGATCAGAGTATAATTCGGCACAAGCATCCGTGTTCAAAAGAACATGTTTCTTTTCGTATAATATAAAATATTAGTAACCTCTAGGAACTTATTGTTTCCCTCTAAAGTTAACAGCATATTCAATACACAAATAGACACTTTCCCTACACATTAATCTTATAGTGAAATACTTATGTGATTATACTAACAGCGTAGTCATTTTGAATGTTTTTTCCTTATTTATTTACTTTGATAAATGATATTTTACATCTCCAAGAGCAAATATTTAATAACATGTCGTTGAGGCTTTGTTTCACCAATTTTGCATTGTTTAAGAAAATCTTAACCTCAATAGTTATCAGTATCTTATATAATTACGATGTTCTACGTGTACATGTAAATTCTAGCGGAATTTTAAGAAGTTGTGTATCATATTAATTCAGAGAATAGATAAATATTATGGAAAACAGCTTAGGGTCACCACAACCGAAATAAGCGGATTAGTCATATTTTTCTTTTTAGCGATTTAGATTTTAGCACGGACCATTAGGATTACCATGCAGTGTAACATGCCGTAAAGGAGATGGTCATTCTTTTTTCATGACGAGATTGAAATACGGATTGTTTTAGTGAAAGGCACTGATTTTAACTATTGGACGTGATAATTTTATATGCTCTGTGTGATCTTTACTATGCACAACACACGTATGGTAAAAGTCACGAACGATTATTAAACGTTATTATGTAGAAACTGATATTAGATACACTACTAAGCCAAAAAAGTGTATATTAACTACAATACACTTGCATACAAGTTCTTCTAAAAAATATCCCACTTATGGACTAAAAGTAAAACAAGCAAACCAGGAGCGTTGGAAACCTAATCACCCTCAAAGTATGAAACAAAAAATGCTATTTAACTTTCAAAGTAGTCTCTTTGGTACTTCACACACATTTCCCAGGGGTGCAGTCATTGTTGGAGGCAATCTGAGAAGTCCTGTTTCGGAATGGAGTTCAGCTCGAATGTCTTTGCTACCAAATTGTATTTTCCTGTCCGAAATATGATACCTGTCAATCGTTCTTTGAGTTTTGGGAGCAGCCAAAAGTCGAAGAGAGCCATACCATGAGAGTAAAGGGCCTGTTGAGCCTCAGAAGTCTGGATTTTCGCCAAAAATTGTTCGAGTCAAGTGTAAAAAATGGTAGGAAAATTTACCCCGAAAGCAGTCGGCATCTTTCAAATGATTTCTAATCGACTGTTTCACAGATTCTGGCAAAATTTGATGCAGTAGCGCAGTCTCTTTCCTTAAATTAATTTTTAAAAAAACGAAAGCACTAAACGTTACCGCAGTCAAACGTTGTTTAACAATGACTGACAATATAAATAAAAGGGAGAAAATTCACGCGTGATCAGCAAAGCGTGCTTAATTCATATCCATCAGGTTTTCACACACAAAAAAATCTTAGTATTTTCTAACAAACATCGTACATGCTCATGACTACCCTAGATCTACCTTTCTACTGCTCCTAGAGCTTGTACGCACATATTTGTAAGAAAAGTAGAATAACGTACAAGTATATGACTGGAAGACCTAGCATTCTGCAAGCTAAAACATGTTCAGATATTCCAAAGCAAGAAGAAGAGGACAAAAACCTTTTTATCTATCGATGGTTGTCATGCAGACAGCATGCGTACCTCAGAGCAGGAATCGATAAATGGAGAGAGCAAGTCCAAGCATTGGCTTAGCAAAAGCTGGGGCAAAGACGTCAAGTCCCGAAATTCAACAACGACGAATGGTTGACATATTTTGCGTGAAACTAGCGAAAGAAATCAGATTTCTTCATATGCTTTGCCTTAAAATCTATCACGTGACTTGGGCTCTTTACTTCACAAATGAAAGATTTCACTCCCTCCATTTTATCTCTTCTTAATGATGCGTACACTTTTAGTGTCACATTTTCTAGCCGTTCATAGTTCAACAGGCTTAATAGAACCGGCAATTTGATCAGCAAAGCCATATAGAAATTCGAGCTATTTCCCTGCACCAGCGTCAAAAAGGTATGTTGTATTTTAAGTATTAAGTAAATTAAGGAAAATAAGACTTAGCATTTATTATGAAGCGCATTAATAAATGAATGACAAGAGCAAAGAACACTATATATAAGAATAAGATTTATGAAATTTCATATGGAAGCTCCTAGCTAAAAAAATATGTACTTTCTTTTTATAAAGCAAAAAATACTGAACGATGCAGCTTTCATTGTAATTTCGGATCATTTAAAACATCGTAAAATTATATTAGTCATATGCAAGTGACTTCACATCTTCCACCAGAAATTACAAACGGAATTTAATGGTGCTACACACATAGACGAGGACTTAGCAAAGTCCGTTTGGGCGTATCAGACGCTTAATACAGACATCAATGTGTCAAGTCCAACTCAACTTGGCAACCAATATACCCCAGTCGATTAGATGGGTAAAGGAGGTTATTAAGAGATCGACACATCGGTTTTCCTCCAATTAAAACACTCGCGTCATTTACCGCTTTGTCACAGTTGGTTGCTGGAAAATGGCTGATTGGTATACGATTGTGCAAATATGACGGGTATTCGACATCTGCTTTATGTCACATACAGCACCGTACCTTGGAACATAACTATTTTTCGATACCAACAGAAACAAAACTACTCAACTGAACCAAGCCACGTGCTGTCTAAAAGTAAACAACTCCGAACATGGCCGCTAAATCTACTGCCAAGTGCCTGGTTGTAAATTATTTCTCTGTGCTGCTAATTCTGTCCTTATTTATGTACCTGCGTTGTACCGTTTGTTGTATTGGACGTGAGTTCTTATACGGGTCCTGTATGACCAAGTACATGAACTTGAAATGTATGTTGTCAATAAACGAAAAGCAACAAAAATCAACCCTCATTGAGGCAGCCGGCTAGGTATAAACAGACCAATTCTCGCATTTAATAGGCATACTCTCGGGCATTGAATAAAGTAAGTGCATAGCTGTAAAATTACATGTAATAACGTATATTTAAACGTTATTCTTAGAAAATCATACTTACATTTTATGTTTTGGTTTCTTTTACCCTCTTGCATTTAATTATTTGTTTCCATTAATACCATAAACGTAACAGTTGTAATTTAACTAATAAAAAAAAACCTTTTTTTTAACAGAATTTTACGAAACCATTGAAAACATTTTGTGAAATACTACCGTAGGAAGGTAATGCATAATATCTGCAAATTTTTCTGTTTTTTGCGTTTTTGTCATCTATTGTGCTTTAGCTTTACTGTACAATCTTGCTTATTTAGTTTCAACTGAAAATAAAGCGCAAAAAATTCGTCGAGTTCCAACATTTCCCCATTGTATGTATAGAGCGCAAAACTCGTTTCTTCAATTATCTCAAACTCATTTCAATAGATACTGCGTTAGACCTTCCCAAGGCAGAATAATGAACAGACCCATAATTACAATTTTTACATTTAGCCGCCCTTATGACTATTTCTAGAATAATTAATTTCATTCTTTGTATAAATCAATAAAGATATCCTTTTTCGTGTTTCAAACTAATTGAACTGCGCAAATTAAAACTAAAAAAGGAGTAGAAATTCAGAAGCTTAATTAAATTTACGTCGTTGAATACACCTTTCCTGTTCAGATCATAATGTTCTTTAAAACTTTCCTTCAATGGATCTCATCTGCTTTCCATTGTTCCCAACATTTTTGATGAATGTGCTTCTCAAACAGACATAATCCGTTAAGAATTTTTCCTAACATTTACTGCAAACACTTTAAAATTTTTGAAGCACAATTGCTCTTGAAAACTGAGCCTCAAACTCTTTCAATAACTCCTTTCAAAAGACTTAAGTTATCCTCCCTTTGAAATAATGTAATATAAAATCCCCCACTTTATAGTCTTGTATAGTGAATGAAATGTTTAACTTGGATAAAAATCTAAGACTTTAGATTTGTTAATAGAAAATGACCTATTTTCGGTCTGCATTTATGGAATAAAAATAAAATTTAATCGTCGAGGAAATTACTATTTAATTTCTTCAAAAATGATATTATGTATATTGCTGATATGGTATTTAATGCGTTTTCTTATTAAATAATAATGTTGAAGTTCTGTTTTTGTCTATAATTAATGTATGTAGTGCTCCTTGGAGTTTAGAAGATCATGTATTGGATTTAAGTGTAAATTTAAATTACATCTGTTTTTTCATAATTTATAAGCTTAGCTTTCAGGCATGTTTAACTGATATCATTTAAATCTGACACTAATAATTTTGATATTTTTAGAAAAGTAGTCAAAATTGCGTGTGTTTTTTTTTTTTTTTTAATTTTTTTCAATCCGCTGGTTCTGGCGTTTCTTGAGGTTTTAATTCTCACGTACTAAATATGATTATTTATAATCATTGTATCAGTTTTTAAAATGTTTCGTAAGTTGAGACGTGCGTGTTGTACTGAAAACTGTAGAAATACATGTGAGAACATTATGTAAATGTTTTATCAAAATATGTACTGCTGCCTTTATTCAATATGCAAAGAGAATGGATCTAACATACGGCCTTATTGCATTTTCTGTAGTAGTTTGTATATTTAGATGCGTATTTGCAGATTGTTTTGTAAAATATTTTAAATGAATAATAAAAAGCGTTAATATATTAATAATATAAAATAATCAATTACATTCTATAATAGCTTTCTTTATAACAATCGTGTTGTGTTTAAAAGCGAAATATAGGCAAAAAAATCATATTAAATAACGGTTTTAAGCGGTTTTCATTTAGGCATTGCACCTAGCTTTTAAATGAAATAAAAGTTAAGCATTCTTGTATTTTTACTTAGTATATTTTTGCACATAATACTGTCGCATTTAAATCAGTTGCTTTTTTTTTATAATTATGTGACAGTATTCATCAGAACATTATTAAGTGTTAAATGCAGTTTCTAGAGAATGTATCTCTTCTTGTTTTCCATCGATAACATCTTCGTTGACGTCAATAACTCGTAAGAAAATATTTGAATTTTTTCCCTCGTACCCGGTGTTCAAAAAACTACCAATGTTCACATTTCATTTTTTCATTTTAACTCTCCTTAGTTTCTTCGGCAACCATACCACCCGTCAAATCTTTGGACGACATACGATTTTATGAAATTATTCTTTCGAGTAAAACAATACAAAGCTATTGGAATAGAATTTCAAAATTGTTTGTACTCGAAAACTATTTGAAGAATTTCACAGAATAGAATTACAAATCTATTATTTCTTTATGTATTATCAGCTAAGGTTTTTCCAATGTTAAACCAAATGCATTTTGAATCGTAACAGCAATAAAAATGGCCAGTATTTTATGCATATCATAAACATAAAATACCTGACTTTACCAGAAGTATTTTTTTACGCAGTTAGATGTATAAAATATTTATTGGAGACTATATTCATTTTGCGTCAAGCAATTTTCTATTTGCACCCCGTTTGTATTAAATACTGCCACCCGTTGCGACTAGATTTTTCGCCTTTTTACGCCATTCGCCTTTCCATGCCAAAGGTCGCTTACGCTGGCAGTTTGGCTTACTTTGTAAGATATACAAAAAAAAACGAACTCGCAGCATGTTAGTGTTTCCTTCTAAAACATTGTTGTTCAAAAGAGGATACTTCAATTTTTTCGCATATTTTAGTTTCAATTAATTTTATGATTAAAATCTATTGTGACAATAAAAAAAACTTAAAAAGCTGTGAAAAATAATATTTATATAGATATTTGGCTTTTTGTCTTCAGTTTAGCATACAGATATAGCAAAGAGCAAAAGGAAAGAAAATAACAAATAAATAAAGAAAGAAAAAATCAAGTGCTGAAATAAGCCATATCAGTCCGGGGGGGGGGACGTCAGAGCCTGATTGGGCCAGATACCCATTGAGCTCATCCTCGTAATATTTCTGGGTCCGAAAGTCCTGCGGTAAGTTACTAGCAGTTACTTTGCACAGTAAAAAATGTGTAAAGTTACCAGTATTAATGTGTGTAACATTACACGAATTCTGAAGTGTGTAGTATCACTGTTTTAAAAACTTAAATTGTCGGAGAAACATTACACTATGGTTTCAGTGGAATTCAAAGAGCTTGCGTAAAGATCAAAATCGGCACTGAACAGGTAAACTCTTATTAGCAAAACGAAAACCGGTTTTTAGGGCCGAACGGTAAAAGCTCTTGCTTTGCGAACCATCTGTGCGATTCGTGTTGTGGGTTCTGACACCACTCATGTTATTTCCTCTCTTTGCGCAATAAAAATGTCTTGTTTGTATATTAAATTAAACAAATAACTGGTGTATATTGGTTGTGAAAAAGCATGAAATTGATAAACATTGAACAAACGAATAATTAAAAGCAAGACCTGAAAAGAAGGGGTTTCTGGGATGACTTTTTAAACATACTGTTATAACGAAGTTTCAAGCATTGTAACTTATTAATTTATTTTGTACCATAAAAAAAGGGAGTACCCGTTCATGAAAGTCAGAAAAGCGTAATTTTTGCTAATGTGTAACGTTTCAAGCAATTTCTCTGTAAGCATACAGACAATTCTGGTGTAACCTTACGCAGAAATGAGTGAGATGTTACGCCACAGTTATATTACCATGGCGGTACCTTCCACAAGCGATGTGTAACTTTACTCTAGTTCTATTAGTGAAATTACTCCATAGCATTGGAGGCAGCTAAGCTGGCACCGACTTTACGGAGTAAGGTAACACATTTTTTTTACACTGTAGGAGGAGGTATTGAAGAACCTCTCTTTTCTGCAGTACCATAGAGTATTTTTGGAGAGCTCAGCAACTTGCTTGCCGTTGCATAAAAACCTGATACCGCATTTAAAATGATAAGTGCTGGGATCGTTTGGGGGCCAAGTGTGTCTCTCAACATAATGAAGTCATGAAAGTACTACAAGCAAGTGGTGTTGATGTATTTTCATTGGGAAATTTGAAATATTGACGGTGTTATGTGTAAGTTATCCATGCTAATATGATTTTTTTTAATATAATATCTTTTCGTGCATTGAAGTAGAGTTGAAACATAAGATGTAATGAAATTAGAACAAAAATTTGAACTTTAAATTTTTTTGAGTGATATATTTCTATTGTTTTAAGAGTTGTAATAATCCTATGACTCCGCATGTTGCAGTTTCTGACTATTATTACTTTTAGGAACATATTTCAAAATAAACAAATTTTGAAATATAATACGAGTGCATTTACTCTAACGAAAATGTTATTGCGTAAATGCACTAAAGTGGAGATATTCGTATGCCAAAGGAATATAGTAGAGAATTGGCACTCGTGATAATCTGGCAGAATCCATTAAAGAAAATTGGCGGGGTTAAAAAACATTCGCTTGCAGACCTGTTGTTGAACCCCATTTGGGATAAAACAACAACTCTGCCTCCGTTCAATTCTCACTGAGCAAAGTTTTCGAAACTCTACTGTACAATGTACTCAATGCAACTGTGCAAAATCTGATGATAAAAATATAAGTCGTGCGATTCAAAATCAGAGAAAACTGCAGGCTATTGGTGACACTTCCAAACAGAATCTGTACCTAAATTTATCACTTTTAAAATGTTCAGAAGTCCGCTGTATAGCCCCGGAAAAGTTCCATCTCAGCAAAAACACCCTGTTGTAAAAATTTCCCCGCCAAGAAAACATTTAACTCTTCCCCACAAAAAAGAAAGCCTTCATCCTAAACCAAAAAAAACCTCAGCCTTAAAAAGTCATGATATCTAGTGCCCGCCAAGTATCTGCCAAACTATCATCCTCCCTGTTCTCCTCCTTCATCACACCTACTTCCGTTAGATCCTCCTCCGAACTTCAACTCCTTAGAAATATGGATATATCCTTTAAATTGTTTATCTTGTTTGGCGGGAAGCTTTTCTAGTTGAGGTGGTTGCTTGGTTAGCAAAAAGTTTCCCGCCAAACTAGATAAACAATTTAAGTGATCTATCCATATTTCTGAGGAGTTGACGGTGGGAGGAGGATCTAACGGAAGTAGGTGTGATGAAAGAGGAGAACAGGGAGGATGATAGTTTGGTTGATACTTGGCGGGCAAACTAGATATCATGACTATTTAAGGCTGAGGCTTTTTTGGTTTAGGATGAAGGCTTTCTTTTTTGTGGGGAAGAGTTAAAGGTTTTCTTGGCGGGGATATTTTTACAACAGGGTTGTTTTTGCTGAGATATCACATCTTTTTGCATTGATATAATTTTATGTCTGTATTTTTAGAAATGAGAATTTCAAGTCATAAGTATTCAATTGAAACAACGTTGTTTTGTGCTTTTAAGGAACAATAATGGCAAGCTCAATTTTAAGTCATGTTATTTTCTGACTAGTAAGATTCTATGTTCGTTTGGTGAGAATTGGGCCGTTTAAATTTTATTGCAATCCTTGTATCCTCTCTGTTGCAAAGAAAACTGTTTGGATAATAAAATACTATATTTTAAATTATACTGTTCTCAAGTATTTTACAAGTTCGCAATAAATTCTATTACAGTTTCTTTATTTGATGGATTATTCAACATTTTCATCAAGTTTTTTTTTAATGTTTTACAACTTGCGGGTTATATCAATCTAGCTTTTATTTAATGACCTCTTTTCTTAAATCGCGGATTATTTTACGTTTTATGGGATAATTTTAATTGTTGGGTGATTTATCTTTCTTTTGATGGAACTCTTTGTCTTGTTTAATACCTAGTTTTGTTTAAAAGTTCACTAAAAAGACAAACTAACGTATGTCATGACTCAGCGAAATTTAAAAAAAAAAAAAACAAACAACTAAGTCTTTAAATATTTTAACTTCGAATGTGTCAGAGGATGTATGCAACTGTACTTACTCTACGTCAAATCGCGAATGTCACAAATTTGGCACTGCGACTGCGTATGAGCCTGGACTAAGCTCATTTCAAAAGTCTTGCTTAAATTAATCGCAAAAATTTTGTCTGTTGATAAATTACTGCAAAACACGGATATCCACACATATATTTCATATATTTCAATTCATAATGTGTTATCTTTGTAAAAAATGCATTAATTTAGAAAATAAGTAAACCAATAAATAAGTGCTATTTTTCGCTTTCAATTATAAAGTTAGATGTATCATATACATATGCGTACAGTTACATATAATATGTCACGCAAAATATTTTAATGGTTTAACCCCAATTTCGCCGACATTTAAAATTTCTTCCCCTTTAAATATATCAAAAGTGAAAAATAGGATGAAAAGAAATTTCGTATCGGCTAAGCTGAAGAGGGGGGGGACTGTATTCTAATCTTATTTATTAATGTTTATCTGCTTAAATGTAAACAAACTACACATAATCTTAAAACAGAAAGCCGAATGAGCTTAGTCTGCGCGCATGCGCAGTCGCTGTGTCAAATTTGTGATATCCGCGATTTAACGTCTTGTTGCAACTGTTGGATCTGTTTTATTAGTCGTGATTAAATTTCATTTCCAAAAACAACTTTTGAATAATCGTTGGATCTTAGATCTATCTGTTCTAGCCTTGCAATTGCAGTCAGAGATTAACAAACCCTATAAGCTGATAGAAAGTACATATGAATTTAAGGAAAATTAGTGATTTTCAAACTTTAATTACCCCGGCCCATGATGTCCCTGGGGTTTGAATTTTTGTATATGTCCTCAATATCCCCCCCTCAAGAATATGTATACGAAAAATCATTACCATAGCCCCCCGGGGGGCTGCTGCAGAATCCCGGGAAGGTGCGATTTTTGGGGTAAAAACGAGGGGAGAGGGGGAGGAGGGTGAAATGGCACAAAAGGCGCATTAGTAGGGCACAAGGAATGTGTGTGCGAAATTTCAGCTTGATTCCTTTTTTCGTCTGGGCTGTAGCCCTGTCAAAGAAAGCGAAAACTTTTTTGAACAGCGATTTTATAACTTTAATAGCTCCTCCCCCTGATGGTCCAGGGGATTGTATTTTGGTTTACGGTGTCTGGGGCCACTAGAGATTGAGTGTACCAAAAATCAACTCCGGGGGTCTTCATGGGGCTGAGATACAGAGGGGTGAAAAACCCAGAAACCCCCAACGTGTTCTGTCGCGTAAACTGTTCTTGGTCACTTTTATTTTCTTTCGTCTTTGGCGGTGGATTTGCTTTTGTTGGCTGCTGACGTTTGGTTTCCTTGGCGGTGGGACGCTGCTGCGTCCCGTGATCTCTGTTAAATGAAAATATGTTAGACTAGAACATGGAATGAAAGTTTTTCCTAGTTATCTATATTCTGTAACGGACATAGGAAAACTTTTCTCTGTAGTTTAAAACAAAATTCCGTATCGTTACTGAAGAATGATCTTTAATAATACATTTATTCTGCATCACCATACGATCTGAATGTGTCTCGGGATGCACGTTAAAAAAATTATGACGAATAATTCGAAACGTTTTCTCCACGGAATTCCAAGATTCCGTAAGAATATAAAAACTGCAGGTATTCACCAGTGAAAAAAAACCTCAGAATTCCATTGTAGTTTTTAAAAAAAAACACTGCTGACATGGGGAAGAGAGCCCAGGATTAAATAAAATAAAATAAATGAATAAAAACTGTTTTTTAATACCCATTGACAGGAATCAAAGTGACCTTGTTCACAACCAAGCACGGTAGCCTGATAATAAATGTGGGATTCCTACCAGTGTAGAAATCTATCTACCTTGCACGCTTTCGTTTATTCTAGGATATGTTAAGATTTTTCATTTTGAGTTATTTATAAATTAAGGCATTGCTATTTTCTACTTGCATTGTAATTCTCGTTTATTTTTTTTTACTTTACAGCCAACTAACACGCATCTTATTTTCCTTGCTTCTGTGTACAGTGGAACTACGATTACACGAAGAGTTTTCAGGATCTCAGAAAAAAAAAAAAAACGCACGCAAAATCGTCGTATACGCTATTTGCAAAATACAAATTCGCCTAAGCACTTTTTTCTCCCAGAGCTAGTCATAACAGTTCACCATGACAAATAGAGTCAGCAAGCAATGGTTTTAATTTTGAGTACGGTAACTACACACATTCTGTACTTAATGTTTATCACTTATAAATGCTTTTAAAATATTGTAACAATGCAGCCCTTTCATTTGATTAATTAAAAATCCGTTCTTTGAAAAGTTTTTCTTCTATTTGCAACCCACATACGCACTTTTATTAACTAGACTTTTTTTTTTTTTTTTTAGATAAACCCATTTGTCCGATATATGTTTGGTTTTCAAGTCTTAGTCTGTACAACTTGTTTGTTTTTTTAGATTTCAGTTACCTCTATTCATAAGTGATTGATATTTAGCCATGACTTTATTTTTTGTGTAAATCATGCAAAAATTTTCTTATTTTACAAAAAAAATTTCATAGGTAATAAACTGTAACTAAAACAAAATAGAAATCCCCCACCCCCAAATAAAAGGAAATGTGAAAAAAAAATAAACCGAACGAAACAAATAAACCGAACAATATTTTTTTTCTCACATTAACAGGAAAATAAAAGCACAGTGAAGACCTCAGGAACTTATTTTATGTGCTAGGAAAAACCAAAACAAACTCAGAAGAACAATGCCTTAAATTATCAAATATCTAAATAATTAACTTAAAAAAAGCACATAAAACAACGTGAAGGAAGGACAGAGAAATACGGTAGTGAAGATATTACATGACAGCAAAAACACTACAGATATAAAGTAGCTTAATTAATATGAATAAAAATTGGTCGAAAGTTATGTATTGAGCAAAATGCAGATTAAATTATTTAAAAAAAAAAAAAAAAAAGTCGTCAGTAAATTAAGATTGAGCGAACAGCGAAATCGTACAAAGTAAACAAACCACGGCATAGCTCCTCATTTGGGACAAGCTGTCTTCAATTTAAGACCGAAACTGATTACTTTGGAATAAAAGAAATATGGAGAAGTGATCCATAAATCATTATATAAAGAATCTTGGACGGACTTAAAAATAAATGGCTTCTCTAGGCAAACTATTGTGCAATCAAAAGTTTATTTTATGTATATAGATTCTTATTTTGCTAATGTTAAATTCTGTTTAAAAAAGTTAGTGTTACGAATATTCTAGTTTGCCTCCCTAGATGATACCTTTCAAATATACTACGCATATTTATAACATAGTAAATTTGGTAAAATGACATTTTAGCAAATTAAGTGGCATTCAAAAGAAATCTAATTTAGTCTTTTGATGTTTATGCTTAATCATTTAAATGAAGAGTAGTCATGAATGGTTTGTGCTAAATAAAATATTAATCAAATGAAGGGGGAAAAATCTAAAGTAAATAAAGCACAAATTATCAAAAAGTCTCTTGACAAGATGTGATTTAGTTACCTTGTTTTTCATTTTACTCACATTATTTGTCATTTTTCAACGAAATAAAAGATGATTACATGTTAAATAAAGACCTTTTTGTGCAAATACACATACAAGAGATACTAATTTAGTAACGAGCTAAAAGATATAAATAAAACATAATGCGTAAATAGCTGTTTGTGATAGCAATGTCATGGGCATACGAATTTCTAAAAACTGGTATTATGTTGTGTCAAACATAACAATTTCGAATTAGTTAGGGGATAAATGATTTATAAAACTTTTTCATTTCATCCTGAATATTTCGATATTGTTGATATGTTTTTAAGTAATAACTTAATAACAGTTTAATTCTTTATTTAACATGAAATGGTTGCATGCTTAAATTCAAATACGTTATTCAACTATTCTGAATTCCCAGATCTTCAATCTCTATCAAAACATCACTTACAAAACTTCTTTACGTAATTAATTACTCTCCAGGAAATGTCATTATATTAAACAAAGTTGCTTTTTAAATGCAAAAAGCATTCAAAAGTAATGAAACCTCTCACTTTGATTAAACATATTATTTTGAAGTCCTTTATGACAGTGAAAAAAGAAACAAAATGATGCACCTTTGTAATTAAACAACTCAAAATAGTTTATTAAAAATATAAAAATAAGCTTATCATGTACGAATTTTTAAAGAAAATCAATACAATAGAAAAAAAAGTTAAAAGAAAGTATTATGATGCTTTAACGAAGGAGAAACGTGAACTTCAATGTAATTAAACTTGCTAAAGAAGAAAAGATAGAATCTAATCGTTTTTGAGTTGTTTGGGGAGTAAATGCAATCAATATTTGCTTGTGTAAGTTTTTTCTCATAAGTATGTTATTTGGATTTTTTTTTTTTTTTTTTTTTTGGCGCCAAGCAAACGCAATTGTAGATATTGCGTATTTTTTTCTTTTTAAAATAAACTTTTTATATTCGCGTCGTGTACGATCGAGCAAAATTATCATTTTAACGTGTATTTTTATCTCATAAGATCAATAACGTAAAAACGGTACTTTCCAAAACATATGCCGCCAACAGTGACGACAAAAGGGATCGTTTCATTATTGACAGTATGTATAAAAAACGAAATTATGTGTTGATAATCTCAGTTATATTGATCAATATTCACAGGCATTAATATTAACCCAATAAAAAAAAGTCCTAGACATGTAAAGATACGCACACTATTCTGTATGCTGTGCTTGGTAAAAAAAAAAAAAGTTCTAAGCACATAATTCCTCACCTGCTTTAAACCGCCGAAATTCATAATGGATCTTGCTTCTCAGCCATGGTTTTACCGATATCATGAATTCCGCTTATTTGATCCCAAAAGTCAAAGAGGAGGTCATTTTGACTCGACTTCCCCAACCTTTCATGTCGATATTTTGCTTATGCTTTTTTAAATTTTATAAATACCTTGACTTTTTACTTCGTACTCATTTCTGTCATACTCTACAGCTAACTGGGAAGCATTGAATTCATAGAACGCTCTACCTCGTTAGACATTTCTAAAACACATTTTAATATAGCTGCAATGACATTTATATGATCCTGAAATAAAATTTACACTGCTCGACACTGAAAATGCAAACCAAGAAAGTGTGGTCAGAAAAGTAATGAAATTTGGAAAGAAGACAGAGACAGCAAGGAATAATAAATGATCTTAATTTCAAAATGATAGGCAGAATACAGAGCGAGAACGGCGTCGGCTCAGTAGGATGTAGGACCACCGCGGACACCGATAAACGTCTAGGCATCGAGTCAATAAAGGTGCGGATGGTGTCCAAAGGGATGGCTCTCCATTCCCTTTCAACCATTTGCCACAGTTCGTCTTCTGAACGAAACAGGGACAGAATCTGCAAACGGCGTCCAATCACATCCCACACATGTTTCATTGGTGACAGTAAATGAGAGTATGGTGGCCAGGGAAGCATGTGTGTGTCTTGGAGCACATGTTGGCAGTGCGAGCACTATGTGGTCGGGCGTTATCCTGCTGAAAAATTGCATCTGGTAGCCCTTGAAGGTTAGGGATTGCCACCAGCCGCAGCAAATTATCCAAGTATCGTTGGGCCGTCATAGTGCCCTGAATACTAACTAAAGGTGATATGAATTGTACGCAATTGCACCCCAAACCATTATGTAACGTTGTCGTGCGGTGAGACGTTCCACAGTTACTGCCGGATTAGATCTGTCACCACGCCACACACGTATGCGGCGACTATCACTGGATAAACAGAAGCGGGATTCATCTGAGAACACGACATTTCGCCATTCTGTCATCCACGTCGCTCTAGTCCGGCATCATACTAAACGTTGCTGTCTATGTTGTGGAGTCAATGGCAGTCTTCTTAGCAGACGCTCTGATTGCAGACCACGTGCGACCAAACGACGGGAAATGGTTCTGGTTGACACGGGAACATTCAGGATATCTTACAGCTGCTGCAGAATCGAGGAACAATGACTTGTGGGTCTGCTACAGCTTGTCGTTGGATTAGTCGATCCACGCGTTATGACGTCACTCTGGCTGCCCCTGCACCCCTCAATCTTGCCACATTTCGTTGTTCCAACCATCTTCGGCACCGCCGATGCACCGTGCTCGCAACCATGTGGGTATCAGCTGCGATTTGACGTACGGACCAACCTCCCCTTCTTAGTCCGATCACCATACCCCTCGTAAAATCGTCTATCTGCTGGAAGTGCCTTCTTTGACGGCGGCCTGGCATTCTCTCGTGTTACACGTATCCTCCAACACAAAAACAAAATTTCTTCGATAATTCTCCATTCAGAAATAACGACACGAATATTGCCCATTCTGCAAGTTCCTTTCCTTATATTTTACTTCACGTGCGTCGGAGAGCTGCGCATTTCACATCATTTACATAACTCAGTGACGTACGTCTACTCTAAAATTTGCATAAATTTCTGAACACTCCTTCTTGGTTTTGCATTTTCAATGTCGAGCAGTGTACAATAATGGGTGTAAACTGTGGTCTTTATAATTTCATTTTAATCCTTTTCAATGTCCTATGCTCGTGGTTATCTAATACAGTGTATCTCAACGTGTGGTCTGTGACCACTGGTGGTAAGTGACAATTAATCTAATCAAGCTAGTGACAATTAATCTACGGAAGACTCTCAATGTAGGAGACTTTGATTTGCTAATGATTGCTTTTGAAATGATTTGCTAATTAAGTGTCCTATTAATTTTTCTTTTTGTCAGCAGATCTAAATATTTAAGTTTTCACTTCAAAAAATAACAATAATAATAATAAGTCAATTATGATTGGTGTAGACAGGAAAATCCATGCCAATGAGATATTATAACTTAAATGACATAATAACATGAAATCCCTTTCTATGGTACTTAAGTGTACCTTTGTTATATGCAAATCAGTAAATTTTTTAATTACAAATTCTATTGTGAAAATCACTATCCATTCTAATTACATAGCAAAATCCTTGTTGATGACAAATTTAAACTTAAATGATATTATAAACCACATAATATTTACAACGCAAAATTCCACTATATGACCATTTAAGATACCAAAGTGATTTATAAATTAATAAAATAAATGTTTTTAAGTACAAATTTATTTTGAAAATTACTATCCTTTCTAATGACACAGCATTGATGTAGTCATGTAATGTTAACTGTTGTTTCCAAATACGTCAAATGTTTCTATCTGCACACACTTATGTAAAATGGCTACCTGTTTCCTAGAAGGAAATTGAATTTTTCACTGGTTTTTGTTTGTAAAAATGAAATATGGAGTAATAATCTACTGTTAAAGCGTGTACTTGCTTTCAAAATGAAATATGGAGGACTAACTTCAATTCTTCCGCTTAGAATGATAATTTTTTTTAAATACATTTTTTGAATAAATATCTTAAATTCATTTAAACACAGATTGACACTTTTTTCGTTATGAATATGATTCTAATACTTCAAGAACGTTGACTTTATACAAGACATACCTGCTAAGGACTTCCACGCTAATGACATGTCAGAGTTTATTCTGTTATTTCAAAAGATATTTCAATTGAAAATGAGAAATCTTTTGTTTCAAATGTAAGAACAATAACTAATCAAATTAATCTAGAATCTAGAAAACCTGCCAAAGTACTTTTAATGTTTAAGGACAAACATGCTCCCTTATTTTGAGAATCATCCGCATAAGTAGTAATAAATTTTATAGAAGTTTTTTTTTTTTTTTTAATTTGGCTCATTTTATCTAATATAATTCCTGCAAAAATATATTTTATATCGCATGATCGTCAGCTTAGGTTTCGGGGGGATTTTCTTAAAGCACAAATTTTATGCCAGTTTTTTTTAAAAAAATGCTGTTTCAAAAAATTTTTGATAGAAAATATAATGTTCTTTTTTTATGTACCGTAATTTTCAAAATAAATTTCCAACTTGTTCGTTTTGAAGAAGTTCAGTCATCTTAACTATTTCAGTCTGTCCCACATTTCCTTACCTTCCGCGATGGAAGCAGGGGAGAGTGGTGATGAATGGGACATCGGGTTCAATGCTAGTTTCTGTAAATGTACTTTTTTATGCCAGTCGATAGCAGCAGTGATTCAAGCAATCTGACATAGTTATTGCATTTCTGAGCTGAGCAAAATTCCCTTTGAAAGTACAATTAGCAGGAATTTGCTTGAAAAGTAAGCTTTCACTTTCTTTCTAAGTGATCTGCCAGTTAAACATTATCCATCATATTTCAGTTATTCTAAGAGTCGTACATCTTTTGACTCTTACTTTAATCAATATATATATTTTTGATTTTATATAATTATGCATTAAAAAACATCGATGGAGTTGAATAGGGCACAAGATATTTTGATGATTCTGACACGCTTTTTTTCTCTTCTGCGAGTTAAAATACATATATTCGTTTTAGAGAAAAAACAACATTTAGAATTTTAAAGGTTTGGGCCAGTGTTAGTCATTTGTTCTAAACTTACACAAGCTATGTTCATTTCAAAACAATGACTGATATCCTTAGTAATTTAATTGATAATTCTTATTTTAAATAAAATTACTAAGTATTCTGCTATATGTTTACTCGGTTATGTTTTTTGGAAAAAAACTAATTTTGAGCAATAAATCGCATTAAAATTAATTATAAAACTAGTTTTTTTGGTAAAGCTGTACTATGGTAGTAATTCAAGTCATTTTATCGTTTAAGATTTATTGCACAGTAAGTTATTTTAGCTCTTAAGTGTAGATATTTAGTCAATTTTGTTTGCAATATTAAAAAAACTTTTTTACATTATTAACAAGTTTTGCAAAGGGGGGGGGGGGAGGGGATGATAGTTCAGTCTTCCTTCTCAATAGGCCTATTAACACAATATTCTTCTGTCATTTATCAGTAAATACCGTACACGTGAAAATAATTAGTTGTTTTTAATACATTTTTCTTACTTTAAAATAAAGTCCCATTCATTGCCATCAGTGACTCATTCAACCTCTAAGTGGAGATAAGAAAGACACACATAATCTTATTTTGTTTGACTATTATTATTAACTATTGGAAATTGTTTTAAGAAATTTTAGAAGTTTGTATACCTTGAGGAACCTGTAATGAGCTCTTCTCGAAGATTAAAAAATAGGAAAAGAAAAAAATATGAGTCGAAAAAAGAATAGACTCATGCATTTAAACTGTTCTCTTTAAGATTGGTTCTAACTGAACCAATATTTTAAGGTTACAATAGATTCCTTGCTCAACTGTCTAATGAGAAAAAGATCAGATATAGTTATGTACGTAAAAATATATACTAATGAAATGCTGATATGACCCATTTCCTTCAAAGATCTATCCGATATAATAATAAAAATTACGGAGCCACTAAAAGAAAGGGAGTTGAAAGTTATAGCGTATTTTATATAAAGAACTAGCTGACCTGGCAGACCTTGTTCTGCCACATAATTTTTTTTTCTAGGATTCAAAAACTCTGTTGGATAATTTAGAGTTTCGTCGGAATCGCAACTGTCTCGATCGATTTGTTAAATACCAAGTCGCCAGATCGTATCTCGAAGTTTATAAGTTGTCAACCTCCACATTTTTTGATGCCAAATATGGCTCTTTCTCCCAGCCACGCATGATGCATGTATTGTGTGCGTACATCACGGTCAATGAGAACGTTTTCTAGAATCAACGATGGTGCTGAAATTAGTAAGCAATTTTATGCATTCAAAATTTTCATAGGCAGCAAATTTCCATTCGTCGATATCTGACAATTGGTCCGAGAATTTCACAGAAAATGGATCTTGTAGCACATGTTTTAGATGGACCTTTTCAACATTACGATACAGTGGCGAAGATTTCAAGTAAACTTTAATCTCATCAGCGACTTTTTAATGTAGAATGACGGAAATTTTTGTCTGAAATCACTTGAAGTGAGTAACAGAGTGCGTTATTAACTTTTGATGTACACTGCATTTGGGTTATTTTGAGTGTTCAGTGGCAGCTTAAATGCTGAATGAACTGTTCTGCATCCAACCAGTAAAGTTACTGCAATGGTAAATGATGCAATAGATAATGCGATGTCATCATTAGATCATATTTTGGCAAGAATTGGCAAATGGAGAAATGTTTTGCTAGTTTCACATTGTGCCCCCCCCCCCCTCCCCCGAAAAAAATGCACCTTGACCCGCCGAAACTGCCAGAGGTATAATCAAAACGTCACTATCCAGATTTTTTTTAATTTTTATTTTCAAAATTGGGAATTAAAAAAGACCTATAACCCCAAAGTTTCACCCTTCCATTATTTAATCTCAAATTTCCTTATTATCAAAATACCCCTGTAAAAGAATCAACGAGCGAAATTGAAAATCATTGCAAAAGCCTTGCTTAAATTATTCAAACATTTTATTTGTTAACAAATAGCAGATGGCAAGAAATAAAAATTTTAAATTTTTGAGAGTTTTTCGATGTTTTGCCAAAGCGTCGCGTCATTTTGACACTTGATAGCCAAAAAAAGTTCTAGACAGAGACACACTAATTACCTATCGTTATGATCTATATACATCACGACCTATTCCCATACGTGTCAAATACACAGAAAAAATTTCATAAAAAACGGTCAACCCGTTTCGGGGGGGGGGGGGATGGTCAAACAGAAACACCGTGACATAACAGTTTTATGTATTAGATTTTTTGACTTTTTTTGGATTTCTTTAATTTGGTGTCTGAAACACCTATATTCCCAAAATTTACCCCTTCTATCCCCCCCCTTCGGTGTTTTAATCGCAAATCTCCAAATTATCAAAATATTTACGCAAACGAATCAAAGAGCGAAACTGAAAACAATTGCAATAAGCCCTGTTTAAATTAGTTTCAAACATTTTATTTGTCACAAAATTGCAATAAACAAAATTTTAAATCATTTAGGGTTTCCGAAGCGCCATCTAGTGTGGGCCATGTTCCGATATTTTGCCGGAGCGTCGCAAAAAAAATTCTAAAAATGGAGAGGCGTTCCCTGTGATGCCGAAACACGTGTCTGCTGTAATCGGCAATTTGTGCTTTTCTGACGTTGTTTTTTCTTACTTTACTTCCTAATTACCTAGCGATATGAAATATACTTTATGTTCTATTCACATACCTAACAAATACATATAAAAAATTTTATGAAAATCGGTCGAGCCGTTCTGGAGGCGTCCAACAACTTATACCGTGACAGGAGATTTTTATATATTAGAAAATATGTCCTATCCTCACACCTAACAACTACACATACAAATTTTCATGAAAATCGGTCGAGCCGTTTCGAAGGGGTTTAATAACTAACACCGTGACAGGAGATTTTTATATAAATTGTTTTTTATAGTTAAGAGTTTAAAGTAAATTTCATTAATAAAGAGTAGAAAAAGCAATAAAAATAATTCATTCAATCAATTTTCAAAAATTTCTCATTATTAGCTTGTCCAATTCATTACCTTAACAAATACTAAAAACTCCAGATGAAAAATTGATTATCATTAAAAATAACTATTTACAATATAATCGGCATTTGCATGTTTCACCTACTACTGGATTGGTTCTCCTAGGCTAAATTTTTATGCATACGCTCTGTTTAAATTTCGAAACTCAGAAATTTCAGAAGCTTAAATCAAAACTTAAAATTGCACTCCATAGTAATCCATATTTCTTGTTTTTAATATTATTTTAATTTTTTTTCGCGAAATAAGAACATAGACAATATATTCATCGTTATTTTTTTTTTTAAATAAAATCTCAAACTTGATTCTTGTGTTTCTCCTTCTACAGCCCGAAGTTCTTCTGTTGCAATTTTTACCGCAGAAACCTTTTGTTCAAATATTGCGAGCACAAATACTAAGTATTTATCTTTGTAATCTTCCACAAAACCTGTTTTTTTCATTTTCATCTTCCAAATGCAATAAGGAGGTAAAATATTTTCTACCTTTTGTATAAAATCTCATACTTCTGAATCGTTCGGAGCATCATAAAAATAGCAGAAAAAGAATCAGTTTTAGAAATATAAAATATGGAGACTCCCAGTTTAGTCTTGGGATTGGATATTGATCGGGTATAGCAAAAACCTCGACGTCTTGAACGAAAGTAGAGATCTAAAATCGACGTTTCTGCTTCAATGACAGGTGCTTTAGAAAATATCTATTTGTGATTTATATACAGCAAACCGATTTTTCGTGAGCAGCATCTTATCCGCGAGGATTGTATTTTTTGTTTACTTTTTGAATATTGTGAAATGACTACATCATTTTCGTAAATTTGATTTTATTGAAAAGACAAGTTTACACGCATATTTTATTAAAAAAAAAGAATAAGGCTTACATTTCGTATTCCTGAACTTAGATTTTTATCTTTAAGCTTTAGTTTCTAGAACTGATGAATAAAATGGCACGTTATTTTATGGCTCATTATTTTGTGGTACTTTTGTACCTGTTTTAGTACTTAACATCGGTTAAATATAATATTTCGGTATAAAATATTTTAGTTTTTTATATGATGAAAGAAATATAAACACGTTCAGTAAGTTACCGCCCTATAGCCAGGGCTAAGGGGCTATAGGGCGGTAACTTACTGAATATACCTGCCTTTGCCTTCAAATTTCGAGTTGAACCGAACCATTGTTTCGGTCACTCGTCTGGTCAGTGCTAATTCTGTATTGGCTACCAGTTTGTTTGGCACTCTTGGCTTCCTTAAGAGGTTTTCCACCTCCAGCTCAGTTAGTCCTATGCCGGGCTGATGAGTGCTAATAAGCACGAAACTGCAGTCCTCGGCTGGAATGACTGAGCTGGCGATGTATTTCATAAACACGTTGTCTGAAACTATTTTCAGTGTAACCTTCAGTTGCATGTGTACTTTTAAATACAAACTTCAAATTATTTTTGGTGCTAGATTCCGAATTTTAGTAGTTTTTGTCATTTTAAATTTGCATTCTTGGGTACATTTTGTATTTCCGTTGTGGAGGGATTAAACGTAATTGTTCTTCGTTGGAAAATGATTGGGGGAATATAAATTGCTATTATTGAATTTTATTGTATGATTTCTCCTTACTCAAATGCAGTCTAAAATATAAAAAAGTACGCTTTATGGTTTTAAATTATTCTAATGTGTATTTTTATAATTTAAAAAACAATTCACTCAAAATGAGATGCGCACAAAACAGCATAAGAATAGTTCTTTCAAAAAAAAAAATAAATAAATAAATAAATAAAACATTTTCATACAAACGAAAATACAATCCCTTTTTTCCTTTCCGTTCTTACTTTAACTTATTTATGTATGTATGAGGAACAGATATGTACTCGTTTATCAGTCTTGTTTATCATGTAATGTTTAATAAATTCTAGTCCAGCATTTAATGTTCCGTACTATTTTCATGCGGTGTGTTAAAAATTTTTCAAAAGTAATCTACCTCTTTAACTGACAGCAGGCCAGTGCTCAGGATTTCATAAAGGGAGGGGTTTTAAAAGTTTTTTAATCTTTGTCCGCACTTTCAAGAAGTGTCAAATACTTCATTTTGGTTTAATTGTAGCAACGTTCAGTTTATTTTCCCATATTCTTTTTAAATCAAACCTTTTTTTTTTTATCTATTCACTATACGGTTCATTGGGAAAGTATCAAAAGTTTTGCACAAAAATCTTTTATAACGTATTGTGTATATTCGGTTTAATACTATGGAAAAATGATTAATAAAAAAAAAAAAGAGTGCATTGAATAATTAAATTTTATTATTAAACACCGTGTATTTTCTTTGCCGCAACATTCCTCTAGCTTTGCAAAATGACAGAGTAATCATAACCACCTTATAGGAAGCATTTTTCTTGCAATGGATACTTCTTATCATCAAACCATTCAGCGATTCTTCTTCCACTGGTTTCCAAAATATTATATCAGTCGGTAAATAGGGGACAGTCGTTAATTTCAGCTAAATAAATTTTAAAAGAAGCACTGCCCACACAAACATGGTTACTGAATTGAATTTAACAAATTTATACATTTTCCTCATTTTACTTTTATTATTTTTTATGATGGGTATGGTTTATCTCCTAAAACCCTCCCTTTATACACGATCAAGACGACAGGTAAGAAAAAGGGAAACAAAACAAGAATTTTTATGGTACATAGATTAATATTTCCTGAAACATTTAAAAAATACTGTGTTTAAGTTAATTTTCCCCAAAAATACAATTATTGATTATGCTGATGTGCTATAATTTGAGTCTGGTGCACACCACGCAGAAACCAATATAAGATGACTTTCTCCTCCTTAATGAATACTCATTCTCCTAACTGATCCCGTTTTGAGCTTGGAGGATCAATGCAAGCGTTAAACATTATATCCACAGGAAGAAAAGAGAGAACCCTCTCCTAGAATGCTTGAAGAGACTGCTGACGTGGTGCCTCCCCTGTTGTTCTTTTCTTTTATGTAGCGATAGAAAACATCATTGAATTAGCTTCTTTTCTTGCTTATACCATCTGTTCATTCGAGATCATAATTGCTATTCTGAGAAAAATGTATTGAATAGGGAGAACTTGTTTTTTAGAATTGTTGAAAAAATAAAAGCAATTGCGTTTATGACGTTTCTTTCTTTAATAATCAAGAAATTTTTAAAGATTTGGATTTATATTGTGGAATCTTGAACTGAAATTAATCAACTATGTTTAAGTAGGAAAATATTACCACCACTTGTGTTGTATTATTTTTTTTTTCTATGACTATGAGGAATATTCTTTTTAAGTCCTCGCTGCATTAAAAAATAGCTCAATCGATGGCAATTATATTATTACTTTTAAAAGATTTTAAGCAGTCTATAAGTTTGAGAAAATTAAAACTTGCATGGCAATTTAAAAAAAGAAACTTAAGACATTAACTGAAGTGACTTAAATATTATATATTTGCATGTTTGTCTATTAATCACATTTTCCATCAATCTACTAGCTAACAAATGTATGATATAGAAATTACTTTCAATACCAATTTTCAGCACCGAAACACCTTATTAGGGCAGAAAAGATAAATTATATTATTTTCTTCATTTTCTTTGCTTTTTTTTGCGGGTAAGACGAAACAATTTCCCCAAAAAATGTGTAATCTATTTCTAGCGTTTCTTACAAAGTGCAATGCGGTCTTAGTGCAATGCGGTTTCTGTAAATGTAATTACATTTACTGATTTTATTTTTATTTAGGTTCTGAAGCCAAGATTATTTATTACATGAATGCAAAAGTATTTTACTCACGATTAATTTGATATTTAAGTCATGCATAAATAAGTAAATGAAATGTTTAATTATGGCATCTATTTTCAACATCTCGCTACTGTGTGGTGTTGTAAAAGGAGAACGGAAACTCTGTCTTTAAAAAGGAAAAAAAAAACTTTTGCTTTTATATTAATTACTTTTGTATACCTATCTTCTGAATTCATACCGAAAAGAAGGTAATAATTGCAGTATTAGAACTCGAAATGAAGTAAAGTATGAGTTTAATTAATAATAACGCTATTGGTGTAAAGGACATTTTTTATTATATCTCTTTACATTTTGCCTTAATACAACAGTTCTAATGTCGGCTGCAAGATTTGAACATAAATCAAGCAATAACTTTTTATTTTTTTAACTAATAATTTACTTTTAGTGAGAAATTACTAGATCTTCTTCTTTTTAAACAAAATCAGACTTTTTCTGCCTCAAAACTAGATAAAATATAGATAGCTACCTAATTTTATATTTCCAGGTGCTCTTAAATATTACCGGTATGTACGAAGAAAAGAATCTCTTATATCTGTATGTAGCTAAAAAGCAAACGCAAGAATAATAAAAATTTTTAGCAACGGAAATAAGAAACTGTTGATTTTTTCTCGGTCTCTAAGATGTAAAAAGTTGAAAATCGAACAGCTTTTGTTCAGTTGTAAATACATTTTACAGTATGTTGTTAATCGCATTGCTTGCCTATGCGTTTCATTTTCTTTTCAACTAGCAAGCATACCCAGCGTTGCCTGAATCAGTAATAATATTGAGAAACATATGCTTTCCTTAATTATTTTTAGCTGTGCCCCGCGGTTTCACTCGCGTTAATAAGACAACAATGTACCGCCCCTATCCACATCTACCCCCCCCCCCTGTATCCACACCCTTATCCACATCGATATGTTCCGTTAAATAAGAAAATCGAAAAAAAATATTTTCAATAAAAAATAATTGAAAACTTTTATTTTATATATATATATATATATATATATATATATATATATATATATATATATATTAATGAACCGGGTAATAAATGCTGAAAATCTTCTCAGGGGCAGACGGGTTCCAACCCGAGATCCTAGGGTTGCTGGCCCAGCGCTTTACAGACTGAGTTATTTGGGCAACAAAAGTTCGAGCTATTGATGCAACAAAAGATGAATCTGTATTATTATTGATTTAATTTCAATTTATTGGTACACTGTAAAAAAAAATCCGTAAAATTTACGGAAAAAAACTGTCAGCTAGGACGCCAGTTTTCTTCCGTTTATTTTACAGAAATCTTCCGTATTTTTATTATGTATTCAAGCTGATTTATTATTTTATGAAGATTAAAAAATGAAACTATACTTTCATAAATACATTTCAATATTTATTATACTACTACGAAATACATGTATACAAAGGTAAATTTCCGAATATGCCTCTGTAACAGATGACAAAAAAACATAATAATAAAATATTGATTAGGATGCAATGAAATGGAAGTTGCAAACGATTTAAGACTTACTCGCTTTAAATAAATATAAGATCAAAAATTCGAGCACGAGAACCAAAATCCAAACACGCGGGCGAAATTTCGAAGATTCGAAGAAAAACAAAGTACGCGGTGAGGCGATGGTAATAGTTAACGCTTATAACCGGTTACAGATTCAAAAAAACAGAGAAATCCTGTATTTTATTACGAACGTTTTTTTTCTGTAAAAAATACGGATAACTTCTTCAAAATTTACAGTTTTTTTACAGTGTACTTCACTCCTATTAGTCATAGCTTGATGTTATACAGCCTATAGCCTTATAGCCTTCCTTAACAAATGGACTATTCAATATAAAATAATTTTTCAATTCAAACCATTAGTTCCTGAGATTAGTACTGAGATTTAAACAAACAAAGTCTTCAGCTTTATATTATTAGCATAGATATACAGTTTATACTATTTTAACTATATACTATTTGCAGTTCAAACGTATTCTGTTCTTACGTTACCTTTTCTGTTTAAATCCTTCTATTAGTATAGTATGCTTATTTTGTCTAAGTTTTATTTCTTCCTTGATTATACATAAAACTGTTGTTTTTACAGGTGAAGATTTATATGCTGATATTGACTTCTAAATCATTAGTTGTTATTGCTTTTCTAGGCTCTGCATTTATCTTCGGAAAAGTGCGTCGAAAGTAAATGACTAGGACTATAATTCTTCGTCATAGCCGCCGGCAAGAATGTTGCTTTTAAATGTAAGTAAGAAAAAAATTTTAAAAGCATCTTATTTTATTCTTAAAGAAAGGTATCTTCCTTTATTTCGTAGTATATATAGTTTTGAAAATGGTCCGAACTCTTAAGAGCTGAAAAACAACTTCTTTTTTTAATAGGTATAATATGACAGTTGGAAGTAGGCTAAAATATTTTCCTCTTACACTGTAAAATGTAAATGTGATTTGTTGTTTTTTGTTTGCTAATGATACGAGATTGGTAACGCATGTTTGAGCGTCTGCATAGTAAAGTTTTCATTAAAATGTCAAGCTTATGTAAGAAGCATTCGATCAAAAAAAAAGAAGGAATTTTTTTTTTCAAATATTCTGCAAATCTTACAGCTTTTACCTTATCTTCCCGTAGTAAAAATAAAAAGAATGAAAAAAAAGGACACAAGAAATAAAAGCTTAAATTAAAAGAAAAAAAACTGTTAATTAAAAGACAATTTTAAATCCTATATAAATTGTAATCTAACATGCTTAGCTAAGGATAAGAGATGCTTTTATCTAAAATAATTAACCTTCGTCAACTTACAATAATTACAAACATAAATGTATTTCTCAGCACTGGCACAATCTGTATGTGACCAGTCCTCACAAATACTTAGACGTGTCGGTTTACAGATCGCTATAATCCTACACCTCAACAGTTGATTCACTAGCAACGATTTGAAATTAGTAAAAAACCTGTCCTGATTTGAAAAGTTCAAAATTTTAACAAAATAATAGTATGGGAAATAAATTTCTTGCATCTAATTTCTTTAAACAGTAAAAGTTACGTTCTTAAAAATAGAGTTACTAAAATTTCAGCACGAACAATGCGGGGTATATTTGAAATCTTTCTCCTCCTGCTTCCTTCTGGAGTCAACGCGGAGTTTTCACTCAGAATGCGTTACGCGAAACAAGTTCGTCTACTTGCTGGGTATAGCCGCTAAGGATGCTGGGTGAAAACGGCTTTCTCTGCTACAATGGAAAACCTCTTTTTACATGCAAACGGGGAATTTTTCAATCTTTTTTTTGCGGAGCCGGAGAGGGGACTTACTGGGTAGAAAAGTGTGTTGTGAACAAGGCTAATGTAGCAGGTTCATGCTCTATCGAACAGGATAGGACAACATTATGTTTTAAAAACACTGACATGTCTGTTTCCCATACCTATGTCAGTTTTGGTTCATACAGGGTGGTTATAATTAAAGTTAACCTTTTTAGACCCCTCTAGTGACCGTTCAATACATTGGATTTCGATGAATCTTGGAATATAGATTATATAGACCATGGGGAGCAGGATTATACAATAAAAGAAAGTTAAAAAATCTACCACCAGGGTAGAAAAAGGCGCATGTATCAAATAAAACGGAGACTGTCACAAAATCGATTTTATTTACAGGATTGGGTCAATGTGCATTCCATCTGCGTCAATCACGTGCTCCAAACATGTTATAGCATGAGCTATAGTTGCACGAAGGGTTGCCCTATCAATAGCATGAACATGGCTCCTTGTTTTCTTTTAATTCAGGCACCGTCCGTATGCTTCCACCATAGACCCGATCTTTTTCAAGGATTGCCTTGACATTGGTCCTTTCGTATGCCTTTCAACTTTCGACATTCACGCAGTGCGGAAGTAAGATTACTATCCTTCTGATAGAACACCTTCATCAGTAAGACTCGCTCTTTCTTTTCCAAAGTCTTCGTGATGAAGATGAGTGAACTTCTGCCTTTTTATACCTCATTTAATTTGCATAATGCATCGGTGGTTGTTGCCGGATGTTTTACGTGTGTAGGCGCCTCGTATCGTCGATTTTTGAACTATTTTTTTTATTGTAAAATCCTGCTTTCCATGGTCTATATAATCTATATTCCAAGTTTCATTGAAATCCGATGTGTAGAACGGTCACTTGAGGGGTAAACAGGGTAACTTTAATTATAACCACCCTGTATATTCCACATAAAAGCCGTATATGTAGTATTCACTACAAAACGTTTAAATGCATAAGTTCTTTTCTTCTGGACTGTAAGACAATTACCTCGTCATTTTAGAGCTAAAAATTATTTGTCTGATCATCAATTTGTTCTTTCTTTGTGACTTTTATTGTCCAATTTCACATATTTAATGATAAAAAAACGTTGGATTACGATTGGCATAAAAATTAATATATAATAAAACTAACATTAAATTTAAACGTAATTGTGTACTTTTTCTGTTATTGTAATCAACAAAAATAGTAGAGATTATTTTTCACATTAATATTCCTTACCAATATGAAGATCACTTTTCAATGTTTTGTAGAACGTCGAAAAAAATAAATATTCTGTTCAATACACCATGCGACAATTCTTTTGTTCTTAGCTACCATTTACTGCTCACAAATTAGAAAATTTCTTTACTTAGGAGTCTCAGTTGTTCTAGCAAATGAATAATGAAATATCCTTTTATGTGCTGCTAAACAGAAATAAAATCTAGCATAGTTTTAAAAACATTAGATTAATTGCTTATCAAATACAAAATTTGTCATAAAATGCTACATTTTTAAAACTGATTGTCAGTCTATATTTTAACATTTCATTTGGAAAATTAAATGCTTATTAGGGATGCAAAAGATGAAAGTTATTTTGAAATTTTACCTCGCTCTTTTACAAACATTTCGCTTTTTTCCCTCCAAGAAGTAAAATCTCGTGAGGACTGATCTTTCTTTGTTCATGTTATTTTTCTGACGTGATTGCAACTGATATTTTTTTACCCTTCATTTCATTATTATTTTACTTTTAATGTCTCTTTCTATAACAGTACATTAGTTTTCCTGTTTGTTTTTGAATTTGGAAGTGTTTGTAAATAATTAAAAACTAATGAAGTGAGACGAAGAAAATTACATATATTTATATATAACATGTTTTTAAATTTTCAATAATATTTTTTTCTTTTAGATTTTTGAAAATGAGGTTAGCTTTACTCATTACTGCCCTTAATAATTTAAAAAACTGAAATTTTTCTCCCCACTTTAGATGATCCAGAAGATCAAAATGCGATCAAATTAAAAAATCCTAATTTAAAGCTCTACACCTTTTTTATGGGGTTTTCTTTTCTTCTCCTTTTTTTTTTTTTTTTTGATTGTTTATTTATTTATTTATTTATTTATTTTTTTAATAGCTTTTTAAACGAATCCTTAAAGTACTACTCAAATAACCTAGACATGTGCTCTCAAAAGAAAATTTAGAAAATTATACTGCTCCAAAAGAAACGTCGTCATAGTAATATCCTCAAAATTTATTTCTGAATGTAAAAGCTTAACAATCTTACAGTTATCTTCATTTTAAATACAAGCAAAGTTTTTCTTTAATTGTACTAGAAATCGTTAACCAGTGTTTTTTCTCAAGATTTTTTTTTTTAATTTAAAATAATGTTTAAATACTCAAAACAATTCCTTAAATATTAAACTGCATATTAATTATGTATTTTGTGACCCAACTGCAAGGCGCTTTGTTGACTCACAGTGTGATAAATTGTACTCTACACGGTTCTGCAATTGTTCACTGTAGTACACAAATATATTAGAGAAATTGGAGGTTTTTTTTTATTATTCAAAGAGCTGAACATTTTCATTTGATTTGTAGTTAGAAAAAAAAATCAGATTTTTGAAAGATTTCTACGATAATTAATTTAATGATGCAAAGCAATGTATTGTTCGCGTATGTTTTTAAAATAAACCTTGAGAATACGTCTTAAAAGGGCCTTTCACCCTGGCATCTGAGGTTTCCTTTTTTTGACCTTGGCAAATTAAAAAGTCAACCATTTTCTAAGCAAGTAATTTGTTAAAATAAGTGAGCCGATTTCTATTGACGCTATTTTTACTTGACGTTTAAGGGGGTCCGGGACACAAAAATCCTCAAATTTTGCAATTTTTTTTTATAATTTGAAAAATTGCTCCGTTTTTTTCTGCTTAAGAGGACGTTTGAATCTTGTTCCTACCTTAAATAGAACGAAAGTTATAGTTATTTTTGTTGCATGCATCTAACGAATGTGTACATAACTTTAAAACTTTAAACGCGTTTTTCTCCATGATGCAATTTTTCCCGATTTCTTGCATTCAAACTGTTATAAGTCAGGAACCGATAGAGATAAAGTAATGAAACTTGGAGCATATCTTTTTCAAGCAATTTACTTTAATTTTTATTCGGCGAATTTGAAAAAAACGTTTACTGCAAAAATTATGATTTTTTTAAAAAAAAGTATCTTCGAATTTTTCGAAATTTTTCTTCAAATATTTTTTATTTTTTATTGAATCAATATTTTTAAAATCGCCGAATAAAAATTAAAGCTTAGATATTTGTGCATACTTTTTTGAAAAAAAATTGAAAATTGACCAACAATATTTTGAGTTATAGCAATTTAAAGCAACCCCATTTTTTTGAAAAAAACTAATTAAATTTAAATAAAAAAATTTTTTTTTTTCATATTTATGTTATGATTTTGCTTATTAAATAAATGATGAATCAGTTCAGAAAACTTCAAAACTCTAAAGTACATAATAAAAATTTTTTCAAAATGTGTCCCGGACCCCCTTAAGATTGCAAGTTGACTTCTTCCAAATACTTTCTAAGACACCTACTAATTATTGTTGAGAAAAAAAAATCACTCACTTAAAATTGCCTATAGAAGTACTGTCAGATTCTGAACTGCAAAAGGCAAATGCAAAAAAAAGGAAGCATAGTGTGATCAAAGTGAAACCGAAAATAAAATTTATATTTTTTATAGATTAAATATAATTTCGAATAAATTGGGGGAATACATTATGAATTAAGATATTTATCTGCTTTATAAAACCTTTAATCAACTTTAAGTGTCTCCCCCAAGAAAGATACCACTTTAAGAAGACGACCCCTGTGCCCCCTAAACGGACGCTACTGTTTTCTTTTAACCTTAAATTTTATGTGTCATCAACACAAGCATTCTGTCTTGAATAAAATTTCTAAACATAGCAAACATAAGTAAAACAAGTTTTCTTTCTGAAAAACGGAGATAAAGCGTCCATTTCTACATCATTAAAGTCAGCTTTTGAGCCTTAATTTGGCTTATATCTTTTTTCTGTTATATAAACTCCTGTATTCTTATCATATAAACAACTAGTATGTAAGTGGAAAAGTAAAAGGTGTGTTTGGTACACTATAACACTTAAAGACTATCTAATTTTTCCTGATAACTTGCTTAAATAGTGTCCAGGCTCTGGCATCCATATTTGTACTTCATGCACCCCAAATTCTTCGTCCGTTGACATGACCTCTTGCAGACGTGAATGAACTCCACACTGTGAAAATAAAAATTTCAATATTAACATAAAATTACTCAAAATTCAGCATATCAGCTAGTCGATATGGCTCCGACGATGTGGATTTCAAGTTAGAGGCCATCAAACACTCATTTTTTAAACTTTGCACATACTTAGGAATGAAACCATATGTGCCCATTTTTGAGTATGTAATAATTTAAAAATTTAGCATTATCAGAGTTATATACTAGATCTTGAGTATAAAATAATTCAGCAGACTATTTGAAAACATGGGTAGTCATAGTTGAAACACAAGGTTTCGAGAAAATTTGAAAGCATGATTGTACTAATTGTACTCAACTCCATTTTTATCAGTGCAGGAGGTCCATCTAGAGCACTTTTGGAACCAATGACTCTGATGAACTTTGTTAACCTAAAATGTTCTACCATAAAACATCGCTTTACATGAAATACATGTTTGGTCCAGTGAGTTAATACTCAGTAAATATTGAATTTTACTACTTAAATATTGCATTCTCTAACTCCTTTTAGCTTTACACAAAGGGATGCTGGCCATTTAAACACAGTTAAAAATACGAAAATGTGTCTATCTATTTTCAGTAATGCTATTGCTTCTGTCGTCTTCTTTCTGTATTCTTAAAAAGGAAAAACAAAGGCTTTTGAATGAAAATGAGTTTTATGGTTATGTAAATAGCGATAAAAATCGTCTAACTTCTAATGCTTTTTCCGAAGCAAATGTTTCGAGAAAAAAATAGCAAAAAATAGTGAATAACAGACAACTTGAACTCGAAATAAAATGTTTAAATTAATGGTATGTAAAATGTATCATATGGGTGTGTTACTAGCAGTAAAATAAATTTTAAAAAAAATAATGAAAAATTAAAAAATATATATATTTGATTTTTGTTGCACCTAATATTGTTTGCATGAAAAGTTCCATTACAATTCGTATGTTAATTGTAGAAAATGCCTTTGCTTGAAATATATTGCCGGGTGGTTTTTGGATAAGATGAAGTAACTATCATGGTCCCGCCAATGTCGCGTATTTTAGTTAAAAAGAAAAAAAGTATATCAAATAGAAAAAAATGACTTCGGCAAAGTAAATGTAATTTGTAATAACCTAAATTCATTTCTACTTGAACAAAGACTGAGCACTTTACATTAAAGTAAAAGCTGCTGAAATCACGAACATACACACGCTCATTTTTTCCAGGCACATATCATGCGTTGAATTCCAATAATTTTCAATTTCTACACCCAAATGCTATAATTTCATAAATATCTCGTAACATGTTTCTTTTTTTTAATTAAGTTTTAAAAATACATATATTTACTCGAAGAATCATAGGTAAAATCGTTAAAGAGCACGGTTTTGACTTTTAACTAAGAAATAAAATAAACTGATACAAACTGTCATTGGTTGGCTAACAATAATGAATAGTAAAATAAAAGTATGAATTGCCCTTTATTATATATCTCCCCTCCCTCTTTTTTTCAAAAAAAAAAGACATAGTGCTTTAGAAATAAGAAAAGTTAAAGACGCAATGCTCGAATTTATTTTTTAATCTTTTTTTGCTATCTGCTGTTTTAGCTGTTTTATATGTTGAAAAAATAGGAAATAGTTATTGCACGAAGCAGTTTTTTGGGACTAGAAGTTAATTACCTCAACCTTTGATAAAATTGACAAGAAGAAATTCCATTATAGTAAGAAACTTTTCTAATCAACTTCAGCTTTTTTTTAGTCCTCTAAAACTTATTATAAAGGAATTCTTCAAGTTGATTACTTAAATGAATAGCGGCTGCGATGCAAATTATGCTTAAATAGTTCATAAAATACAGTTTGGGATCAGTGCAAACATTTCGCCATTTTTTTTCTATTTTATTAGATGAACTTTTTAATTTGACATTGCTTAAACCGTAAATTGGTTTTAAGAAAATAACAAACTATTTATAAAGACCAAATTACTATATTTTGAAGGAATTGAATAAAACTTTTGTCCGAAATTTTTATGCTAATAATTTTAGTGATAACCATAACGCCAAGGAAGTAAGGTGTGACAATCACTGTTACCTAAAAGACAGCTGTTTTGACTTTCGCAGGAAAAACGAAGATTTGTCTAATCCGTTTAATATCATATATCAATAAACATTTGAGGCAGTGAGAAGCAAAGGAATGTAAGTGGCAAAATTAAAGTTTGGAGATAACCATTACAATTTGTAAGTGAATCTCTCCTTTTTGTTAGGGTCCGATATAGTACTAATAGCTCTGGTGGTTCTGTTTTACAGCAGGATTTAGAAAACAAGTTTTATGACAACTTACTTAAGACCCTTTTTTTTAACGTGTGTTACTTAAAACTTGAAAATGTCCACTTACTTCTCCTTCTACTTACCACTACTCCTTCTTTGCTTCTCACTCTAAATCTAAGTGGCAAAATTAAAAATTTGTGGATAACACCAGTACACATGGTAGGTGAACCACTCCTCTATCTTGCAGCAAGAGATGGTACTAGCAGCCTGGTAGTTGCTGATATACATCATGATTTAGAAAAAAATTCAATGAACGCCTACCTAGGAGCTAATATTTAAACGCGTTGTACTCAAAACTTGAAAATGTCCACGTGCATCCCTTTGCTTCTCCACTGCCTCATATGGTATTTTGCAACGCAGACCTAAACGTTGTTTTCAAATCATATAATGAATAGCAGCCAACGATAAGACGTTTAGCAGCACAAATAAGGTTCAGTTTTAGTAAACCAAACTATTATTGAGTTTTGAGAAAAACAATTTGATGATAGAATTATCTAGATTAATAATAGTGACAAATGCTGCATTACTTTCAGTTCTTGAGTCCTTTCATAAGAGAGACATACATTTGCGAAGAGGAATGATTTGCACTTAACAGTAACTTATTTCTTCTAAACAATCAATGAACATACCGGTCAGAGGACTAGATGTCATTGTGATGCCCATCAAAGCGGAACCAATAAATTTCTCTAATTCAATCGATTTCTGACCTTTTTGGCAGCAAGATTATTTTTTGTTTTCCGTTCTAAATTCCAAAACGTATTAAAATAGCCCTGAAATCAATTTTTTTCACTTGCACTTCACAAGATGAATATATTTATAAATTGCGTGAGTTGAAGAATTTACGAAGCGCTGAATTTTGATATGGTAGAATTCGTGATTCATTTTTGTTGAAGTGTTTTTTGCGGAAAAAATTGAACTATAAAATACATTCATTAAGAAAATAATTAAATGAGAATTAATTGGAAATAAAATGCACTGCAACTCTTCTTGAACCTCTCCCGTTCTCCATCCCGTCTACTAAGAAAACTTGGATTCTGAACAAACTTTCTGAATCTTGTAGTTTAGCGATGTTACTTCGAAAGATGTATCACAGGCACACGATATATTAATTATTAGTAATGCTAGTAACAAATAAATTAAAGAAATTTGCTATTTTTTTCTGAGAGATGTCTCCTAACTGCATGAGTTTAATTATGTCAAACATGTTTTGTATTTCCCACTAACAACAGTGAATGTTGTAATTTGGACGTTTTTTTCTTTTTTTGTGCTTTATTGTTAGCGGAAACCAAGTGAGCAAGCTTGCAAAATGTGTGAGGTTTTGAGATATGTGAAGGGACGAGTTTTGGATATCATAAGAAAGATTGAGAAATGTTAAAATTTAACGGATTTTTTTTTTTTTTTTTTGCTTTATTTTTATCGGAAACCAAGTAAGTTTGCACAATAAAGCTAAAGTATATTAGATGACGAAATAATAATGAAACGAAAAATGTGCCGTTACCTTTTTTTTTTACTTTCCCACGGTAGAAAAAATGACAAAATTGAAAAAAAAAAAGAGAGAGAAATAGTTTTAAGGAATTCAACTAATAATTGAATAAGCAACTAATTTAACTAGTAATTGAGCATTGAAAACACATAAAATTTAGCCATAAATTGCAAAGATGCCAAATAACACGGCTTATTTCATACTTTTCTTTCAAAGCAGTATTTCAGTCATCATATATCTATTTACAAAAGTTACTCAAAAAGAATTAAGAAAATGTAAAAGACTGAGCTCACATGTAATGAGAATCCTACGTTAATCGACTGTTGAGAGTTATGATCGCAATTATGTGGATTGTTTAAATACAGCAGATAAGATATCATTATATATGAGTAAAATTGCGCACATTAAGCGAGAGTTCCTTGCACGAGTGAGCCCAGGACTATTTTCATTTTGTGCTAAATAGAGTTGTACTCTAAATGAGTGTATTTAATTGGTATGGCTTATACTCTAAGTAATAGCTTACAGAACACGTAGTTTCTTTCATAATAGTACTAAAAATTGCCGCAGAATGCGTCTTATGTACATGAAACGAAGAATCTTGGAAGATAATTGGGACAAAAGCATTGGAGTGAACTGTTCTGTTCTTTTTTTTATAGCGCAATATGTTTCTTTCTCTCAATGTATTCGGTTCTTGATTCATTAAACAACAAAAACTGATTAAACAGAAGTGAAAAGCTGATATCATGATCAATGTAAAGTAGCAATACTGCCGTTTTAAAAGTAAAGCGCTGCGTCTGCAAAATTTTAATGTTTATTTTTTTTCCTTTCGTTCTTTGTTTTCCTTTTTTTTTTTTTTTTTTGTCTTCTATTGAACCTTAGCTATATTGTACAATTTTACTTATTTGGTTTTCGCTGGGAATAAAGCATGAAGAAAACTTCAAATTTTAACGTTTCCTATTTTTCGTAGGGGATACAAAAAGCGTTTTTTTTAAATACCTCAAAAACTCTTTTCTGTAGATTCTGCGCTTTACCTTTCCAGCTCAGAATATACGAATGTTTGCGAGAAAAAATAGTATAAATTAGTTTTTACATAATTTATATATTTTTTCTTGCTGCCAGACATTGGAAAGAGAAAAAAAAACATAATTTGTATTTACGCCATCAGAAATTAGTTTCAACCTCATCTATATTTCAATTGAAAGTAATGTAAGTCTATGTATAACCATTCCCAATCGCAAAGTGGAACAGGAGGAGTGTTTTGTGCAAAAGCGGCTAATCTCAAAATTATGGTTTATTCACTCACACAATATTTACTATCAAAAGCTCACATTAGAATTGTTTGACAGAACACAGCCAAATTAGTAATAAAACTGTAAATTATAGACTGTTTTGCTTGCTGGTCGCTTTGCCAGCCACCTCATGCTCGCTACCTGCGGTTTCTCAATGCTACCTGCGGTTGTTGAAAATTGATGATTTTAATGCTTTTACTCCCAGATGTCTTCAGGAAATACTAGATGTCCAGAGAAAAAAAGGGGGGGGGGGAGGGTACTTCTAAACTTCTAACATGTCATCTTTTGAATTATCAAAGAAAATACACCCAGCTACCGGATATCAGTGACAGGCATCGATACCAAAATTGTTAAAAATAATTTCTCAGAATGCCATCTTGATAAAAAATAATCCTAAATTCAAATTTTCAGAAAATAATTCCACGTTTTTTACGACATGTATGAGTGATGAATGATCTACAAATACTCGTATCATTATATTCTTCTTATTAGAAAACAAATATTTAATACAATCCCCTTATTTTTAAGATGCTAGTTCACAAGTCGAAGCTCATAATATGCAGTAAGTACAATCATTAAGATATTTTAAAGAGAAAACATCTCTTATCTGTTAAAATACATACTTTTTCCGTAACTCGCTATTAATAAACATAATGTTTATTAATAGCGATTCTCGAATTCATTAATGTCCAACATAAATGTATTGTAACATAAAATCATTGTGTTGCAAAAAAGAAAAAAAAAAACTTTAAAACGAGTGATGAAAGTAGCATTAAATGTTTTTAAATTCAAGGATTACATAATGTTTTAATATAGTAACAACTTATGTCAATCGCTAATGCGTTGTAAAGTTAAAGTCAGATTACTGTAAAAAAATATATATTTTACTTCGAAACAACTATATCGGTATTACATTTAATGAATTCAAATGTTATAGTTACCACTTATGTCAAAATAAGTGTGTTAAAATGTTGTTGTAAAAGAAAGAAGAAAAAACAATTACGTCAAAACAAATGTTTGATACTACACTAAATTGATGTGAACGTAGGTTTACAATATGTTTTTGGATATTTCTTTCATACATGAAAAATTTATTTTGGGGAAAAAAAAATATGCAAAATACTTGCAGTTCTACAAGAAGCGAAAGCATTAGGTTAATGGACATACATTTATTCAAACATGAATTACGATTTTTATATATCCATGACATTGAATTTGCAGCCAGAATATGAGTTAGCATGTTCTTGAAACATCAAACATACATCTTGAAAGACTATCCCACGATTTAAATTTATATTTGCAATGAAGGGTAGCATTCAGAAAATATATACCATTGGATAGAAATATTCGTCCAGTATATTTACAATCGGAAACAGCTGAGAAAATGTCCAGGTGCAAAGCATTTTTTATCTTTAAGCCTGTTGAGAACGAAAAACTGTTGTGGTAACCTGAGTTTTTCTTCATTTAACCTTCTTTCTCTGGACAAAGTTTTTTAAAATCATTTCCGAGGAAAATGCAAAACTATGGGAGATACAAACTGAGTTAACAGTTGCGAAAACTTGAATGCAGTTAATACGTATGTCGCCCGTCTTGGCTAAATATTTCAGACCAGATATATATTTTATAATCACTTAGTAGGGGGATGTGAGGCAAAATGAAATGGTTAAGATGACTGAGTTTTTTCAAATTGAACAAAATTGGAGATTTGTTTTGAAAATTGCAGTACATAAAGAAAGCATATTGTTTTTATAATAAAACTTGCGTTGAAACAGTGTTATTTATTTTTGACAGTAAATTTGATTCTTCAGAAAAAAAAAAAGTGGAAAATGTTCACTTATTCTTTTATGATAAGACATATTTTTGATCAAAAGAATCAGTAAATAAAAAGATGAATGATTAAATGAAAATATAATGAAACAATAAACGAATTATTAAATTAACAAACAATTAATGTATACAGAAAAATAAATGAGCGAGTAAAATAATGAATGAATACAAAAATAAGTGAATTATTAAATGAAGGAATGTAAATGAATTAATTAATAACGGAAACCGTAAGTGTTTTATATTAAATGATTGATATAGTAAATGAAACAAACTATTTCATTTCGCCCCATCCACTTTTTCCCGTATGTACTTGACTAATTGTATAATTTATTAAAAATACAAATAAGCTTATTATTAACTAAATTAATACTGCCTTGGATATTAGGAGGTCTCAATAAAAATTTAAAATGTTAATAACAAGAACTTTATCATTTTATAGTAACAAAAATAATTTTTGACTTGCAACAAAATACAATATGAATATCATTTTTTTTTTAAATTGCCTGTATTACCAAATACTTTAATCTTCGCCGATATGTCTTAACTGATTGGAAAAGACTACATATGGTTCTACATAGTTAAAATAATAGATAGGTGTAGCTAAAAGCAGAGTAAATATTTCACCATTTGACTTTGCCCCATAATCCCCTACATAGGCACACAGCCATTGTTTCTTTCCTTTTACTTAATTTTCCAAAAAAGGAAGTATTGTATTCGCGAAAAAATTTTCACTCAAAATTCGGCCTTAATTTCCATTTTGGTCACCCCCGAATTAATGTTGAGTTTTTTTTCAACCCGACCACACGCGGATAGGTGCCTAAGAACGTATAAACACCCGAAATATTCATTTTGACATTCCCCGAGTTAATTACAACGACTTTTCTCGTGACGTCTGTATGTACGTATGTATGTATGTGTGTATGTGCGTATGTATGTCGAATAACTCAAGAACGGTATTTCCTAAAAATTTGAAATTAGGTACGTAGACTCCTAGTCGGGTCTAGTTGTGCACCTCCCCTTTTGGTTGCATTCGGGTGTTTCTAAAGGGGTCTTTTGCCCCTTTTTGGGGGGAAAGTATTGTTAATTTCGATGTATACTCAAGTGGTGTTATAATTTGGCGGACACTTGGCGATGTATCGCCAGTCTTTTGGCAGCCAAGTTTTGTCGCTTACTTG